>NW_019174280.1:12505243-12506198 GCF_002260705.1 Seriola dumerili
CACACACACACACACACACACACACACACACACACACACACACACACACACACACACACACACACACACACACACCTTTTACAGATTTTCTGGCATGACAATAGCCATTCCACCACTTGGGGCTAAGTGCCTCCTTAACCTAGTCTTTGGCAATTAATTCCCTGACTTTTCCTCCAGTGAATTAATGCGTCATGGACTAACAGCAACCCTGACATCACAACCTGTCAACTGCACTGCAGCTGCAATGTCTTTTATGGAGATACACGGGCTGACGAGTGTCACATAAAATAACCTCAACTTTATCTTCAACCTAAAAGGCAGCTTTATTCTCCACTTGATATCTGATACACAGTTTTATCAAGCTGAGTGGGTGTCTGGGGGAAATGATTTCTTTAGAGCCAGGTCGAAAACATGTAATTTATGACACGTAAGGTGATTCCCTGAACTTGTGCACTTTATTTCTGTTGAATGAATATCGGTCACCACTGAAATATTGTGACGAAAATGATGGGAGATAACAAATGACAACAATTTTGCTGCCTTGGGATATGTGTGAGGCAAACAGACGAGCTATTTTTATAGAAGTGGATGAGAAGATCCTCCGATTGAGAAGCACGGCATTTGGGAATTTTGATAAGAAACAGCTTATTAACTGCACAATTTATATCTGCTGTGGATGTGATCCTTCTGTTTATCTAGAGGCTGTGGAAGCAGAAGACGCTCATATCCAAGATGAGAACACAGCCACATAGTTTTGGATGCTTTTAGATATGCATTGGTTCCAGAAATGCTGATGCTACCATGTGGATTTTCAATTTATTCACTTCATTTATAATTACTATGACAGATTTCCCTACATGAATGGTGTTTCATAGCAACCTCCACAAAGACAGAAAAAAAGATTTAGAGGAGATATGCTGAAATGTTAATTTATTTATAAATTTTTTGGCTTAAA
>NW_019174280.1:12506223-12506527 GCF_002260705.1 Seriola dumerili
TGAGGTGGAAGGAGAGCGGTCGGCCAGCAGGGAGGGAGGGAGGGAGGGAGGGAGGGAGAGAGGGAATGGGGTTACACTAACAGAGCCAGTGTTGGATAAGACTCTCAGACTGATAAGACAGAGCAGAGTGTGGAGCCTCCTTTGTTTTCCACTGCTCCTCCTGTCTGGTGGCATCTCCCTTCTCCTCCTCTCTGACATTCCCTCTCTCTCTCTCGCTCCCTGTCCACTTTCACCTTCTTTTTTCAGACTTCACCAATTTGTTAAACTTTTCTCCTGCGCAGCCCCTCCCCTCTTTGTCCAAACA
>NW_019174280.1:12506552-12508612 GCF_002260705.1 Seriola dumerili
CTCCGTGACTCTACCTGGTCAAACACAATTACTGGCTTCAATTGCAAGTTTTATAACAACACAGATACTAGAGTATAACACAATCCAACACTCACCAATACTTACACACATTCGTACCACAATTAAAAGTAGGTATAACACTATTACCTAACAAAATATTATAAAAGCTTACGGAAAACCCCATAGTAACAAAGACAACACAACAAACCAGTACTGTTCATTTTTTCATACGACACCAATGATGTACAAATAGAATTGTTTTTAGTGGGATGTGCATGACGTGATCTTGAAATTAGTGGCCAGGGAAATGACAACAGACACACAGAGAATCAAGTTTGGTGATGAATAAAGTTTCAATGTAAGATGGAGAGAGCAGCAGAATTCAGATATTGAAATCCAGGTCTCTTTGAAGGTAATTCAAAATTGAGACCTGGATTATTCATCGAAGATGTGTGTGTAACTGGCAGAATTGATGGTGCGGTCTCTCCCATTTTACTATAAAGAAGTCAAACCAGAATTAAAGAAATGAAGAGAGTTGAGTAGGGTGGATTGGCAAGAGGATACAGATGATGATAACTAAACAAGGTTTAGGATGACTCTTTTAGGTTGTGTGTGTGTGGTTTTGCAATTTTTGGAGTGCTGCACCTGCAACTAATGATGTGAAACTTTGCCAGCTTCATGCTGCAGGCCGTTCCACTTTGCACCTGTTGACCCGTACCAACACACACACACACACACACACACACACACACACACACACAACACACACACACACACACACAACACACACCACTCACACACACACACATACACACACACACACACACACACACCACTTTACAGATTTCTGGCATGACAAATAGCCATTCCACACTTGGGGCTAAGTGCCTCCTTAACCTAGTCTTTGGCAATTAATTCCCTGACTTGTTCCTCCAGTGAATTAATTGCGTCATGGACTAACAGCAAACCCTGACACACAACTGTCAACTGCACTGCAGCTGCAATGTCTTTTTGATGGAGATACACGGGCTGACGAGTGTTCACATAAAATAACCTCAACTTTATCTTCAACCTAAAAGGCAGCTTTTATTTCTCCACTTGATATCTGATACACAGTTTTATAAGCTGAGTTGTCTGGGGAAATGATTTCTTTAGAGCCAGGTCGAAAACATGTAATTATGACACGTAAGGTGATTCCCTGAATAGTGCACTTATTTCTGTTGAATGAATATCGGTCACCACTGAAATATTGTGACGAAAATGATGGGAGATAACAAATGACAAACAATTTTGCTGCCTTGGGATATGTGTGAGGCAAACAGACGAGCTATTTTTTATAGAAGTGGATGAGAAGATCCTCGATTTGAGAAGCACGGCATTTGGGAATTTTGATAAGAAAACAGCTTATTAACTGCACAATTTATATCTTGTGGATGTGATCCTTCTGTTTATCTAGGGCTGTGGAAGCAGAAGACGCTCATATCCAATATGAGAACACAGCCACATGTTTTTGGATGTTTCTATAGACTATATATGCATTGGTTCCAGAAATGCTGATGCTACCATGTGGATTTTCAATTTATTCACTTCATTTATAATTACTATGACAGATTTCCCTACATGAATGGTGTTTCATAGCAACCTCCACAAAGACAGAAAAAAAGATTTAGAGGAGATATGCTGAAATGTTAATTTATTTATAAATTTTTTGGCTTAAAAGTTGAATTTAACCATTTCTGTGTAAAAAAAAAAAAAAAATACGGGTCTTCAGAAATATCCACTATTTATAATTGGAGAAACTCTCCCCTCGAGGTTTCCAGAATACCCCAAATTCACAGAGTGTGTGTGTGTGTGTTTTTTCCATGAATTAACCGTACAGTATTTCATTGTGTCTGTGTGTGTTTTCGTGGTGGACGTGCGGGGCCACTGGGTCGAGGTGGGCTGGGCCCATGGTTCCCACAGCCTGTGTGGAGGCAGCCTCTGCTGCACTATCAGCCTCCGTCTCCGGCCCCCCCACCCCCCAGCACCAGCGGGCCCCCTGACGTCAGCCCTGGCCTGAT
>NW_019174280.1:12508637-12751486 GCF_002260705.1 Seriola dumerili
TGGCCTTGTGGTAGCATAGCAGGTTCTGGCGGCATGCAGTATTACCGGCAGGCAAGACACCATATTTTGTCCACTCTGTCATGTTTACTTATAACTGATAAGCTTTGATGGATTCCCCACAAGCTAATAGACGCCGACGGCGTCGCGCACACACATCCATCTCAATTCACTTAATACACATGCCATAGTACCAGAAAAGCCAAAAAAAAAGTAGATAAACTTGTGTAAACAATAAGCTTTAGTTCTGGTAAAGGTACAGGTAAAGCGTCCATTACAAATTTGAAGGCATAAGCTAGAAAGCAAAATTTAAAAAATGCATATCTAGTATTTTATCTTTGAACAGAGATGTACGTGTTATATAAGATAGGACAGAGTAAACTTCCATAAGCGCTTAACTTAAAAGTATATGTTTTTTGCACATCTTGGGCAGGAAAAAATAATGTTTTTTGAAAACAGCTGAAGATATAAGTGTTTTAAATCACTTTCAGCGCAGCAGGATTTATCCTGGTTGCAAATTTTGTGGACACTAAGGGCAAGACCAACAAGCTGCCGAGGCCGAGCGGGAGGAGCATGTATCTTAGAAGATGGATTCCTCTGTGCGATTTTAACTACCGTCTACCAGAAGCAGTTCCATGAGAAACATTTAAAAATTTTCAGTTCTTTTACCTATGAAACTGGATATGGTTTGCCGTAGAACTTACTGTTATAATTTTCAAGTAAACTTAAACAATATAAAGAAAAGATGCATTGCAATGAATCTCCCCTTTTGGTTTAGCGTCCAAATCATATAGTAACTGCAAGTGTCAGGCTTGATGTTTCACTCTGTCTGATATTGTCGTCCTGTACAGTGTTTCCACTGGGTCGGCTTTACTTTAGCCTCGGCATTGGGCCAGACCCTCCAGACTGGCCCCACTTACAAACCTGTATTCGTGGACCAATTAAAAAGACTAATTGTTGAGGCCCTCACTTACTCCTGTCATAACCAGAGGTGCAGGGAGGAGCATCGGACTCCTATGCACATCAGTGGGGTGGGGGTGGTGGTGTGGGGTGGACTGCAGGCAGCCATGGCAGTACTAGCTACAAGAGCATAGGAGGATGTCCACAACTGTTTGCTGTCGGTGCGAGCACATAATCGATGACTGATAATCAAATGCACACGTAAAAAAAAAAAACAAACAAAACAACATAATATTGCTTCTTTTGATTACACTTTTTTAAATAGCAATCCACACATTGGCTTCCTTAAATCCCTCCTGACAGCAATCTGTATACACACCGTCTGCGCACTTTGTATAACATATATTGTACACACAATAGCCACCAGACAGCTGCTTTGCATGGAGTTACCAGGCATTCAAACATGTGTATACAACTCACTTGTTGTTTAGACAACATTCATGTGTTCCAATACCAATTATTAATCTGCAAGCTTCCGCTAGAAACAGTAACATGTAGTTCAGGTTGGATTCTGAACTGAAAGAATGATGTGATGTAAGACACGTATCGTTCAAGAGCATCTGACTTACATTATCATTGGGTTTTTTTTTCCTTCAGAATTTTTGAGGAAAACACTCACTGAAACTAAGAGATACTTCATCTAGTTGTTTCAAAAGGCCAGAATGAATTACTGAGACACTCGTTACGGGTGCAGACACCGACTCAGCAGCGATGGGCGACTGAGGTGCCTGTCGCAGCATGCAAATAAATATGTTTTTTAAACCACTCATTATATCCACTTTAATGCAGTGATTCTGCAAAGCAGGCCCTCACAACTAAGTTTTTGTATAACCACTTAAAGATTTAAAACTTTAACTCATCTTGATGATTTTGTGGCCTCTATATTCGTTTTCTCAGTAGTTGTGTAATAATTTGTCCTTATCCTGTTACTGAATGTGTGTTCTGTCTGATTATAAATGTTTCCTGTTGTCGGGTTCTCTGTGTCTGCCGCTTCTCGATTCACTCTGGTGCAGCCTTTTGTGGTTCCACATTTGCATCAGGTGCTCAGACCCCAGTACACGTAGATTTGTTATTGCTTTAGAGAAATTTCAGATTTTTTTTTGCATATCCCATTTTAAAAACTTTCATCTTAACTCCACCTGTGCATTGACTTCAAGTCTTAAATCTGATTAACACGTACTGCCACAGTGCCTCTGTGTCAGTATTCGAAGTTGCAAAAACATTTTTTAACTCTTAGTAAGAGTGAACCCGTGAGGTTGCAGTCTTTTATTTTTCCAACCCCCTTCTGCCACATCACCCCCCTCCCCCTGCACTTCCAATCTGCGCCACTTGGTTTTCTATATTTATTTACACTCCAAGCTCACATCCATGGCCACTGGTGAAATTTAGGGAGTGTTGCATCTTTACCGAGAAGAGAGTGAGAGAAACATGAACCAGCGAGAAGGACTTTGAGGATAAGCCAGCTGAGAAACAACTGGTCTCCTTTCTTTCGCTGCTCTTCATATTTGACATCACCACCCTTC
Source organism: Seriola dumerili (assembly GCF_002260705.1). Taxonomy (NCBI): domain Eukaryota; kingdom Metazoa; phylum Chordata; class Actinopteri; order Carangiformes; family Carangidae; genus Seriola; species Seriola dumerili. The sequence continues at coordinate 12,511,118 of NW_019174280.1, forward strand.
TTCTTTCACTTTTGTCAAGGCCACCCTTTTCATTCCTCCATACTTGCTCAGAACCGAGGAGAGGTCAGCAGTAAGGAGAGAGAGACAGATGATCCGCGCTGCGAGATGAAGAAGAGAGAACGAGTAGACCACACACACAGCATGTCACACACGGACACACAACACACACAACAACACACACAACATCAAATATACACACTACCACATCACACACAAGTACTCACAGAGCATCTTGTCCAATACCGGCATACTGGTTACAAATCTCTCTCCGCCTTAATCTGCAGGACAACACACTGATAAAGTATGTTGTCCACTCTCCCCTTATCGACAGATCCTATACTCTGCTAAAATCCTCACTTAGACTACACGTACTCGTAAGTGGAAATATATATTGTATATGTATACATTGTGTGTGTGTGTGTGTAGTGTGTGTGGTGTGTGTGTAGCTGTGTAGTGGTAACTGCAGATGTGATGGTGCGTCTCTCCCATTATACTATAAAGAACTAGTCTTCAAACCAGGAGATTAAAAGAAATGAATGAGAGTTCGAGTAGGGCGTGGATTTTTGGAGGAGGATACCAGTGCATGATAACTAACCAAGGTTTAGATGAGCTTTTAGGTGTTGTGTGTGTTCGTTGTTGCCACTTTTTTTGGGAGTTGCTGCACACGTCGCAACTAGATGATGTGGAAACGTTGCCAGCTTTCATTGTCCTGCACGCGTCACACTTTGCACTCACTCCCACAGGATCAGAACCTTGCAACCTGTCTGACGGCCTACCAACACCGACGCGCCACAACGCACACAGCAACATACACAGCCCTTTTACACAAATTTTCTGGCATGACAAATAGGCATCGACCACTTGGGGCTAAGTGCCTTCCTCTAACCTAGTCCTTTGGCCAATTAATTCTCGCACTTTCTCTCCAGTGAATTAATGCGTCATGGACATAAACAGCAAGCCCTGACATTCACAACTCTGTCAACTTTGCACTGCCATGCTGCAAGTCTTTTATGGAGATAACGGGCTGACGAGTGCTCACATAAAATAACACTCCAATTTATCTTGCAACCTAAAAGCTAGCTGTTATCTCTCCACTGTAGATATCTGATACAATGCTATTTAAAGTTACTATTAAGCTAGTGGTTGCATTTTCTTCAGAAGCCAGGTCGAAAAATCATGCTTCATTTTGATGAGGCCAGATAAAGTTGGATTTCCACTGGAACTTGTGGGTGCCACTTTATTAGTCTTGTTATAATGAATTAGGGTCACCTCTGAAAGTATTGTGACGAATAACAGGAATAACAAAATGACTTGTACTGACAGTACTGGTCGAAATGATAACAGCATGCAAGTGTCAAAGAAATATTCAAACGTTTGTGTGCGAGTGAATTGGTTAAGTTAGCTTTACAAGCGCGGAGACCATCGGGGAGGCAAAAAAGTAATTTGATAATTGAATTTCTTATCGTCTTTAATTGAGTTTTGTGATGTGTTTGCGCTGCTCTTCAAACAGTGTGACCAAGAGTCCAGTTCAGTAACTTGAGCCCAACACATATGAGAACTGCAACTGAGGAGTTAATAATTTATACAAAAACACACTCCTGATTAATGGTGTGTGTGTGTGTGTTGTTGTGTCTGTGTTAGAAAGTAGAGAGAAGATGATCTGTGTTGCTGAGGCCTAGGTGTCTTGTTGAGAGGACTCGTGTCACCTTCAGTGTGACTCCGTGACCTTTACCTGGTCAAACACATTTAACCTGCTTAATCGCAGTATAACAACACAGATACCTAGAGTAACACACAAATCCACACACTCACCATACTTACACACATGCGTACCACAATAATTACAATAGTAGGATATACACAACTTTACCTTAACCAAAATATTATAAAAGCTTACGGAAAACCCCATAGTAAACACCGAAGACACAACAAACCAGTACTGTTCATTTCATACGACACCAGATGATGTACAAATAAATTGTTTTTAGTGGGATGTGCATGACGTGATCTTGAAATTAGTGCGCCAGGGAAATGACAACAGACACACAGAGAATCAAGTTTGGTTGGATGATAAAGTTTCAATGTAAGATGGAGAGCAGCAGAATTCAGATATTGAAATCCAGGTCTCACTTTGAAGGTAAGTCAAAATTGAGACCTGGATTCAGTACGAAGATGTGTGTGTAACTGGCAGAATTGATGGTGCGGTCTCTCCCATTTTACTATAAAGAAGTCAAACCAGAATTAAAAAATAAGAAAGAGTTGAGTAGGGTGGTTGGGAGGATACAATGTATGATAACTAAACAAGGTTTAGATGACTTTTAGGTTGTGTGTGTGTGTGTTTTGCACTTTTTGGAGTGCTGCACCTGCAACTAATGATGTGAAAGTTGCCAGCTTCATGTTCTGCAAGGCCGTTCCACTTTGCACCTGTTGACCCGTACCAACACACACACAACACACACACACACACACACACACACACACCACACACACACACACACACACACACACACACACACACACACAACACACACACACACCAACACACACACACACACCACACACACTTTACAGATTTCTGGCATGACAAATAGCCATTCCACACTTGGGGCTAAGTGCTCCTTAACCTAGTCTTTGGCAATTAAATTCCCTGACTTTTCCTCCAGTGAATTAATTGCGTCATGGACTAACAGCAAACCCTGACATCACAACTGTCAACTGCACTGCAGCTGCAAATGTCTTTTTATGAGAATACACGGGCTGACGAGTGTCACATAGAAATAACCTCAACTTTATCTTCAACCTAAAAGGCAGCTTTTATTCTCCACTTGATATCTGATACACAGTTTTATCAAGCATGAGTGGGTGTCTGGGGAAATGATTTCTTTAGAGCCAGGTCGAAAACATGTAATTTATGACACGTAAGGTGATTCCCTGAACTTGTGCACTTATTTCTGTAAATGAATATCGGTCACCACTGAAATATTGTGACGAAAAATGATGGAGATAACAAATGAACAACAATTTTGCTGCCTTGGGATAGTGTGTGAGGCAAACAGACGAGCTATTTTTTATAGAAGTGGGATGAGAAGATCCTCGATTTGAGAAGCACGGCATTTGGGAATTTTCATAAGAGAAACAGCTTATTAACTGCCCACAATTTATATCTGCTGTGGATGTGATCCTTCTGTTTATCTAGAGGGCTGTGGAAGCAGAAGACGCTCATATCCAATGATGAGAACACAGCCACATAGTTTTTGGATGTCTTTTAGATATGCATTGGTTCCAGAAAATGCTGATGTCCATGTGTGGATTTTCAATTTATTCACTTCATTTATAATTACTTATGAAAGATTTCCCTACATAATGCGTTTCATAGCAACCTCCCAAAGACAGAAAAAAAGATTTAGAGGAGATATGCGTGAAATGTTAATTTATTTATAAATTTTTTTGGCTTAAAAGTTGAGATTTTAACCATTTCTGTGTAAAAAAAAAAAAAAATACGGGTCTTCAAAAATATCCACTATTTATAATTGGAGCAACTCTCTCCCTCGAGGTTCTCAGAATACCCCAAATTCCACAGAGTTGTGTGTGTGTGTTTTTTCCATGAAATTAACCGTACAGCATTTCATTGTGTCTGTGTGTGTTTTCAGTGAGTGGACGTGCGGCGGGGCACTGGGTCAGAGGTGGGCTGGGCCCATGGTCCCACAGCCTGTGTGGAGGCACGCTCTGCCTGCTACTATCAGCCTCCGTCTCCGGCCCCCCCACCCCCCAGCACCAGCGGGCCCCCCTGACGTCACGGCCTCTGGACCTGATAACGGCGTCCACAAGCAAGCACAGCAGATGCAGGAGCGCTGTGGGAGCGTGGGTGGGGAGGTGGGGGGGGGGGGGCGGATGGGGGAGTGGCTTGAATTGGAGGGGAAGTGGAAGACGCTCGGTCGGCCAGCACGGGAGGAGCGGAGGGACGGGAGGGATGGGCGAGGAGAGCGGGAATTGGGGTCTACAGACTAAAGAGCCATGTTGGATAAGACTCTCAGACTGACTAAGACAGTGCAGAGTGTGGAGCCTCCTTTGCTTTCCACTCGCTCTCCTGTCTGGTTGGCATCTCCCTTCTCCTCCTTTCTCTGACATTCCTCTCTCTCTCTCGCTCCCTGTCCACTTTCACCTTCTTTTTTCAGACTTCACCAATTTGTTAAACTTTTCTCCTGCGCAGCCCCTCCCCTCTTTGTCCAAACAGAAATATCCCTGCTGTTATCGGGCATGTGCGCTATGACTGTCCCTGGATTGAGGCACCTTTTCTCCTCGGGCTTCCTCATTGTGTTTTTGTTTTCTCTTACAGTGCTTTTAGAGAGGGAGGAGCCAGCGTCTGACTGACAGGAGAGTTTTTGACATTTACAAAAAAACGTTCACACACTTGTTTCCAATCCTTCCTTCTCTTATTCTCTCTCCATCCCGCTCTGCATCGTCTTGCAACATTGTGGCTGCACTGACACCTCTCTAACCTTCTCTGCATGAACTCTGCACAAACTTTTGATGATGTCACCTCACCTTTGCCTAACCTGAATCTTACCCCCAACTTGCCCCTCCACGTTCAAACAAACAGCTTTCCATCTGCCTGCCACATCACACTGCAACTAAGCCCCGTGTATCAGCATATTAAACACTGCCTCTGAGTGTGTGTGTGTATGTGTGTGTTCCCTATTTGCTCTTCAGGCCTTCACTCGCCTACGGACTTTGGCCACTGCTTATCACAGGGAGAGGTCCTGGGATCCCTGAGTCTTCAATGCTAAAAATACATTTGCCATAGCTTACGAACACACACACACACACACACACACACACACACAGACACACACACACACTCTTAGTGACATGGGACATCCCACCATGAGGCTGTCAGTCAGATATCAGATCAATATGATTGGTCAGTGGTGGATTCTGCATACGAAACCTTTTGCACACCAACGCTCACCTGACCATAACAAGTCACTCGCAGAACTTCATGAGGATTTTCTTCAATTTTATAGCTGACGTTTGAGCAAACAACACCCAGGGGTGGAATTTCAAATATCAGCATGCAAGTGTCAAAGAAATATTCAAACGTTTGTGCAAGTGAATTGGTTAAGTAGCTTTACAAGCGCCGGAGACCATCGGGGACAAAAGAGAATTTGATAATTGAATTCTTATCGTCTTTAATTGAGTGTTCTGTGATGTGTTTGCGCTGCTCTTCAAACAGTGTGAACCAAGAGTCCAGTTCAGCACTTGAGCCCAACACATATGAGAACCTGCAACTGAGGAGTTAATAATTTATACAAAAACACACTCCTGGTTAATGGTGTGTGTGTGTGTGTGTGTGTGTGTGTGTGTGTGTGTGTGTGTGTGTGTGTGTGTGTGTGTGTGTGTGTGTGTGTGTGTGTGTTAGAAAGAGAGAGAGATGATCTGTGTTGCTGAGGCCTAGGTGTCTTGTTGAGAGGACTCGTGTCACCTCAGTGTGACTCCATGACCTTACCTGGTCAAACACACTTAACCCGCTTAATCTGCAAGTATAAAACACAGATACCTCAGAGTAACACACAAATCCACACACTCACATACTTACACACACGCATCCCACAATAATACTGTACCTATTAATAAATATAAACTCTGAATATATAGATGTAGACCCTCATGTAGGATATACACAACTTTACCTTAACCAAAATATTATAAAAGCTTACGAAAACCCCATAGTAAACCAAGACACAACAAACCAGTACTGTCATTTTCATACGACACCAGATGATGTACAAATAAATTGTTTTAGTGGGATGTGCATGACGTGATCTGAAATTAGTGGCCAGGGAAATGACAACAGACACACAGAGAATCAAGTTTAGTGATGAATAAAGTTTCAGTACGGTACAAATAGAGTCATCAGACGCAATCAGAGGTCTTTATGAGCTCATTTCACACACAGTGAGGTTACATTGATTAGCATTGTTTCAGCGTGACCATTATCACCTGAGTGGATCCTCGATGATCAGCCCGATCAGATAAAACAAGACAAACAGGTGAGGTCAGCAAGAACACACGCGGAGGAGATGAAAGGCCATTTGTAAAAAGAATGATGACTTCCAGCTTACTATGCAAAACTGCATGCAAATGGAGAATACCAAGGAGTACAACTGAGTGACGTGTGTGTGTGTGTGTGTGTGTGTGTGTGTGTGTGTGTGTGTGTGTGTGTGTGTGTGTGTGTGTGTGTGTGTTTCCTTGGTCTCTGTTGGCTCATATTGACAGGGTATTCTGCCTCCTGGGTTTTCCTGCCTCCCCATTTGAAGTCTTCTTCCTGGAGCCAGGAGTCTAAAGCCCCAGTGTGTGTGTGTGTGTGTGTGTGTGTGTGTGTGTGTGTGTGTGTGAGGAAGAAGGGCCAAAGTAAGTCACCGACCCCCAAATGATTGAGTCTCTGCCCCAGCCAGGACGGGGACAGTTTTCCTGGTGCCTGGTTTGGAGACACACACACACACACACACACACACACACACACACACACACACACACACACACACACACACACACACAGACACACCTTCCTCTGCAACAGTCTGCCGCTGTCCACCACATTCCAGCATCTCTATCTAGTCCCTCAGCCAACACCTCCTCATTCATACACACTGACAGCAAACAGACAGTGCGCGCACACACACACACACACACACACACACACACACACACACACACACACACACACACACACACACACACACACACACACACACACACACACACACACACACACACAGTTGCAAAGAGTCATGGTTATAAACACACGCGCGCGCGTACACACACATGGTTGAAAGTTTTGATGAGCTCTGGCCTCTGTCACTGTCAGTGATACAGCCTGGCATGTGCAAACACACAAATCAAAACACACACTGTACTGTGGAATAACAGAAAGGAGGATGAACTCTGTTTGATTTTTTGGTATTTTTGTAAACTCTTCACCCTATATGAGCTCAGATTAGACTGTAGGGTGTCGTAGTTCATAACAGCAGCCCCGAAGAAGAACGACACCAAACTCTGTTGCTGCCGAATGATGACCGAGTGATTATCTTACCCACTAACCTTCCCATAATACAACCTGCAAGACTAACAGAAAAATTCCTCCATGTTTCTTTTGTGATATCTCTTCATATTTCAAGCTCTACTACGTCAATCCATTCCCCTCTTCACACTGAACCTCTATATATTAACTGGAACCATAAAAAGCATGATTCATCTCTGACTTTGGTGCAACTTTTGCTCCCGTCGCAGGCGAACAAAAACACGCCTTGATATTATTAGCCAGCAATTGGTGGATGTGTTATCAGCCTGCAGTTACACATTGATGACAGTTCCCCATTTCCAATGAGGCAATACTGCTCTATTCACCTGGACTTCTACAAGAGAGGGTGGGGGGGGCAGAGAATCAATACTACAGTATAACTAATGTCACTGAAATGAAACTTCATGATAGATAGATAGATAGATAGATAGATAGATAGATAGATAGATAGACAGATAGATCTATCGATTTTTCTGCACCTGTTACACTGAAAAAAATTCACATTTTATTAAGTTTTTTTGTTTTAATTGATCTATTTGTAGGGGATCATGTAAACTATTAAAACATATGTTTTGCACCAGCGTTCACGTAAATCACAATTTACATTCAGGCCTCTTGAGGGTCAAACAGCCGTCTGTCATGCCCGAGTTAGGACACGTTTCTTTTTTTTTTTTAAATTTCATGTAGTTTAAGATATTTTTTTCAGATTGTTTCCTCTTTTTAAGAAACTTATTGGTGTTTTAAACGATTGATCAGCCCAGCAAAGGACACAGACATTAAAGTTTTTCATTTGATTTTATTGCTCACTTGTATTAGTTGCACTTTTCAATAGGCCCATTTCACAGTATCCATTTTAAGGCCTTATATAAGGAAAACTTGAACTGTAATTACCAGCATTAATGAGAGGTTTATTCCATTTAGCTGGGCCAGATCCAGGGACCCTGCTAAAGTCCATGCTGACACACTGGCATGTCTTACTTAGAAAACAACTTTGTCAAACTGCAACATTTCTGAATGTGGGGGAGAAAAGAGAAGAGACAGTCACAATTAATTTCTTGTTATGTCTCATTATTTATATCCCTGTATATTCACTGCAACTTGGATACACTCATTGAAGAAACACATTTCCTATGATTTGTTTCACACCTCTGAGTTAAACTGATCAAACTGACTTTTTTGATAAATAGACCTCCTCATAGATAATCATGGTCTAATAGCCTTCTATCAGATAATATACAAGATGGTGAATTTTCCTTTCTGCATTATGAAGTCAAACTGGCTCCTTCTACTATAAAGGCAACTGTACATCAATCACAAAACTGCACGTACCCCAGCTCCCATCTGTTTCAGGCACACACGCGCACGCGCGCGCGCACCGGGGCCTTTATTGGCAGCCTGTGTAGAGTCACATAATTCAATGAGAGGCTGTCAGTGGGAAGTGGCTGCACAATGAAATGGCCTCGTGTGTTTACGTTCACTGGTGTTGATGACAGGTATAAATCTGTTTTCATGAGGACAACAGCCGCCGGAGACTTCCGACTAAGTTGGCGCGTCAAGCATCCAGCACTATCCTTCATGTGTCATGAGGAGAAAAAAAAATCGGCCTGAGCGAAAGTTTCATATAAGACTCGAAAACACCAGTTCAACACAGCGTGGAAGTCAAGACTTTATGACAAGAAATTGAAACAAATCAGTGGCTCGTGAGACCCTCCAGGTCACAGCTGATATATTCACATATGGGCAATAGGATCTTTACAGACACGCGCTTTAGAATATTCCTATTCCTATTCTCTTTAGAATAAGTTTTCTGTCGGAGAAAACTTTGGGAAGGTGACTTGAGTCGATCGGTCAGAACTCTTGATCACCTACCAGAATAATCAAAGTTTCGTTCATAATCTATTTTAGTCTTGTAAAACACCAGCCTGCTGCAAAATACTTTTTTAAGTGGCTTGTTTTTTGTTTTTTGTTTTTTTGTTTTTAAGTTAGCTACAACAAGATAGGAGAAATATTTAGAGGACACGTTTGCAGATAAGTCAGATATCAAATGATTATGATTGTACCTATTACCTATTTTTAAATATATCACGTCACACACTTACACTCACACTCACACTCACACACACACACACACACACACACACATCATAGTGATGTTCTGGAAAAGATAACACGGGAATAAAGTTATCGCCATTTAGTGGAAAACAGGCGTCGTTTTAATGAGCAACTTTGAAAAAGACAAACAAACCACCCAGAGGCATGGTGTATATCTGACGCATCATTTATCATTTCAGATTAACGAAAAAAATAATGGTCCAGTTTGACAAATGGTAAGACGAGTTGGTATTTAGAGGAAAAAGTTTAGAGGAAAAAGTTGCTTAAAGGATCAATGTTCAAAATGTTTCGATTTACAGATAGTTTAAAAGATTTTAATGATTTAGAAATAAATATTTATCAGGGAAGAATACAGACCAATGCACGACCAACAACCCTGCCCAAAATGTTCTTATGCCTAGAACTCAAAAATAAAAACATTTAACTCACAAATAAAAATAGATTGAAACCCCACAGGGGAAAAAAAAAAAAAAAAAAAAAAAGCACAGCAAAAATTCTTATTGATCCTATATCCTATAAGTCTATCGTATAAGAAAGCAAAGACATTTTTTGAAATCTCTGGTTGGCATCACTCAACTCCACGGGACCTCAGATAACCTTTCAAGAGGAAATAAAAATAGAACATAATTTGGTCGGTCGACTTTTTGTAAGTTTTCAAGCTTCATTGAACTCGGAATTGGAGAGAGAGAGAGAGAGAGAGAGAGAGAGAGAGAGAGAGAGAGAGAGAGAGAGAGAGAGAGAGAGAGAGAGCGAGAGAGATGATAACAGCTGGATCTTGATCACAGGGTATAGTCTCTCACTCCTCCTCCTGTCTCATGTCTCCTCTCTCTTATTCTTAACTTTGTGTTGAACGCTGCCGAGTGCTGTGCTCGACTGAACAGCAGATCTGATTTTAATAAGGACGAGGGGGTTCAGCTGATTGCTTAAGACCACATAGTTTTTGCATTAACACTCAGTAATTTTGTGCGTAACTGCATCCACACTATCATTATCCCTTCTATCAACACGGATGTCCAGCTTCAAGGAGAGGATATGTACCAGGGCATAATGACAACCAACCACGGACCCCCTTCCTATGAGGCCGGATTTCTCCACAACGCCTCGGCGGGCACCTCTCCGGTTTATGTGCCCACCACCCGGGTCGTCACCCCCATGATCCCGGCGCTGCCTTACCTCCAAACGCCCGATGCGTCGCAGCAAAGCAGCCCCGTGTCGAGCCACTCTGCCTGGGCGCAGCCGGGGGCAGACTCGGTGCCCTCGTACAACCACTCCCCGGTGTCTCCGCGTTTCACCTTCTCCACCAGCCCGCCTCTGTCCTCTGTGGTGGCCACGGCCCGGGAGACGGCAGCCTCATACAGCAGCCCGCTAAACATCTCTGCAAACGGGAGGGAGCACTACGGCGCTCGGGGCTTCAGCGGGTCGTACCACAGCCCCTACCCGGCCTACATGAGCCCGAACATGGGCGGAACGTGGCCGGCGTCCCCCTTCGATAGCTCGGTCCTCCACGGTCTCCAGACTGGTGCTCCTCCAGGCACAACACGGCACCCAAACATAGGTGAGAACCAGGAAAACAAAACAAATTTATTTTGGCATTTAAATATCTTGTGTGAGAGTCATGCAAAATATTTTCTGTTTTTCCCGCAATGAAAAGCTGTTTGGACTTTTTGATATTCCAGACAGAAATAAGCCTCAAGAAAGTGGAACGCAGCAGCATGTCTCTGTAATTCATTTGATTTGTCAGGGATTAATGAAAATACACTTAATAAAAATACGCCTGAAGGAGGTGAAAGATTGAAAAGACTAATCGAAAAAAAAATTTTTTTTTTTTGAACAGAAATATCTTGAAAAAAGAAAAGAAAAGAAAAAAAAATCTTGTTGCAGATTTTAAAATATAAACCTGCATTATTGCAATAATATGCTGATGATAAAAAAAATGTTTTGTCACCTTGTATCAGAAATAATTAATCTAATCAAGATTATTGCAGAATGAATTGACAGAATAATCTGAACCACTAGATTGCTAGGATATAATCTGAAAGGCCTGAAATACGATTTAAAAATAACAAATAAATATTAAAATATTTGACTATAATAATACAACTCAACACGATTAAATGTGATTTATATTTTTGAGTAAAAAAACAAATCCTGGAATAAAACAAATTAATCACGTCCTGGAATTATAAGGCAAAGTTTAAACTTTATGCCTATTTTTTTATTTAATTTTCAAATGTTTGAAAGCTCTGACTTTGGGACTGATTTTTTTTTTGTGACTGTTTTTTTTTTTGGTGTGTTCATCTCGTTTGATAGAAACAACACACCTACCGAAAACACCCTGATTAACCTCGTAATGAATGTTAGAAAGTGATGCCACATGAGAAGCGTCGGGCCATAAATTCACCGCAGACAATAAGGGCTCATTGTCACCTGCTGTAACTTAGTCTGTTCGTTTTTCATGCACAATACGATTCCTGATTCAAAAGTGTTTTTTGTCAGGAGCTTGGATCGAAATGTCGAAAATGTTTGCAGCCCAATCTTATTCTTGCTCCTAGAATAAAATGTAGGATTATCAATGAAAGACAGGCCTAATCATTTGAGTCAAACCACACACGTAACGGAGCGACGTAATGCACAGGATTTTAGATGTAGTTATTACTTTTGTTAACTAGGCTTTATATAAGGACCATTTTTCTGTCTCATGTAACAGCTAAAAGCAACATTAAGTAATATTTATTTTGTATCCTACTTCTGGATAAATATGTTTCATAGCGTATTAAAAAATTGTGTTGTTTAATTGCAATTTAAATTTTAGGAGTACATATAATTTTCTATCGTTAATAAAAAAAAATTGAGCCTAATATGTCAGATTGAATATATTATGTTATATGAATATATTCTGAGTGAGTTCACCTGTGTAGTTCATGAAGTGGATGTTTTAGATGTTTTAAAAGCATTTAAAAGTCAGATTTACAGCTAAGTACACATGCTTCGTATATTTCTATGAATCAGAGACATTATTGAAGCCATAGTAAATTAATATTTAACTGAACCTGAGGTGTTAACACAGTTTATGAGTATTAGATATAATTTATGAGTTGTGTTTGAATGCGGTCTCAGATCAGATCAGATTTGATTCAATTGTGTCTGGAGAAACTGATCCTGATCAGCAGTGCAGCGCTCAAGTCTTTTCTTTTAATCAAAGTCCATATTTCTTTATTCTACACATAAATTGAAATGAGTAGTTATAATCTTAACAGTGGACTGCAGCTGAAGCTCAGATCTGACTGAGGGGTCCCTCAGGTCACAGTGCTGGATGTGAATTCGGCCTATAGCTGCAGGTTGCAGTGCACTCTGGACCATATAGTACCACAGCGATTTCACAACACATCGATTTTGCTTAGGTTGTCAGTTTTTCATTGCTTTGACTTGCACCTTGTGTAGTCTAAATTACTAATCAGAATTGGCTGTGTTTGACCCGTGTTTCTCCATTATCTATATTTTCTGGCAGCTGCAGGATGATAGGATCTCAACCATTTCCATCACTGCACCTTTTCTCAAAGTGAGCGTTTTTCCAATGCAGTATCATGTAATCATAACATTTTCTGATGCTCATGGTCATTGTTAGACGTATCTGTTATTATTATATGGTTGTTTTAATCAGATTAACAGTTAATTAACAGCTGATTAATTCCTCGTTTATACTCACCAGCTCCTCCTCCTGTCTGCCAGTTGAGATGTAATGCTTGTGTTGATCATTTGAAAAGCTTTAACGTTCTTCTACGAGGTCATCCCCTGGAACTGTTTGACGAAGAAAGAGAAAAAGATCAGCTGCAACAGATAACGGCATTGATCCAATCTGACCTTTTCATCTGACTATAATCAATGCTGAACTCACTGTAAAGCTCGTTCACTGATTGCTCGTGTTTGTAGATGGAAGAAAACGCTTTCAGTGACAGGCTGAAGCTGATTGTTTTACAATAACATCAAATTAAATCAAATCTCAGTGTTTGATTCAGTGGCACTCAGCCATTCAGTGAAAGTCTCTATTGTTCCTTTGTTGAATAGAAGGGAAACTCCCTCATCGGTAAAATAACTTCACTTTTCTCAGGCAATTAAAGGAAAAAAAAACAATCAGCCTTCTTACAAAGATAAATACATAAAATGTCTCATTCATATTTAACCTGCCAAATGCCTGGCTTTAGAGAGGAACTTAAATTCTTGTAAAATGTTTTTGATTATTTAAAAATTGCTTAAATTAAATGTTTATTCACAGTATACCTTATTTTTCCTCACAATAACTTTAAATTTAAAATGGCTTATGAACAAATTTGTTAAAACTTTAGTTTTAGTGAAAAAGAAGTTGTTTAGCTCATCATGTTCTACCTTGATATGATCATTCTTTGTTAGATTTGATCTTTCTTAAATTGTAAATGGAAACAGACAAATCATTTGTTCAACAACAAGAAGACATTTTTAGTGATAGCCTACTGTTTGGGATAACTGTCAGTTTCTGAAGATATAAGAAGACCTTATCACTCCTAGATGTCCCTGAACGTCATAAGGAAAACATGACTCTTCATAGCTATTGAATATAAAATAAAAAGTAAGCTGACTTAATAATATAACATTCCCTCTCTTTGCAGTGTACATTTCAAAAGAAAAAAAATGGTACAACTCTTAGTTAAGTAAAAATTTTAAAGCACTGACTGTAAAATATACTTAGATATACACAAACATATGAATAAAAGTATCAAAAGCAATAATACTGAACTGCAAAAAGTATTATTCACATCACAACTAAAATGCCTTTACTGTAAATGTTACTTGAGTATACAGTATGTAGATATTATAACTACCAAAATGCACTTCAAGTATCAATAGAAAACCTAATCAATGCAGATAAATGGCTCCTGTGAGTGTTAGTATACAATTTATCATTAGATTGTTATTACTGAGACAGTAAGCAGAACTTTACTCTTGTCGTAGTGTAATCTATAACAATGCATCTAATTTTACAGGCTCATATGTGAAATCTTCATTTGTAAAGTAGCTAGCAGCTAAAGTTATGAAATAAATATAGTCGAGTAAAACGTACAATATTTTGAAGTAGAAGTATAACAGCATAAAATGCAAATACTCATGTAGGGTACAAGTACCTTAAATATATCTTAAGTAGTTACTTTTAAACACTGAGTGGCCTGTCTAGGTGTTGAATTGTTAATAAGTATGAAGTATATTAATGTAGTATGTCAGTGTGGGGTTAAACTAGTTCATATAGCAACTCTTGGCTTACTCTATTAATCAAATTTTTGATATTTTGAGCACATATTATTCTAGTAAAGTCTCCACAGCCCAATAGTGTAGTGCGGAAAAAGTTACAATAATCCCACGAGATTCATCAAAAGAATAAAATATGAAGCTGAGCAAATAAACGTTGTCCCTTTCACGTGTTGCTACTGTAACCTCTGATTGACCTTTATCACTGTCATGTTCAGAGACAGCGTTTAAAAGCTGCACAGACAGTTGCTCCTCACATACATCGCTGTCGACTGAGTCTTTTATACCATTTTCACCTTCGGCCTCCTGAAGCATTAGCGTGACTGTTTATACACTGCAGCCTGATTTCCAGCCTGTATCTGATAAAGACACACACCGACATTTATACAGAAGGAAAAAAAAAAAAAACTTCCATTCAGACAGACGTGGACGGTGCAGTATTTCTTTTTGTGTATTGTCTTACGTTGCTGCGTTGTGTTGGCTACAATGGCTGACTGGCTCAAGGTTAGCTCGCCCTGCTGTCTCTGTTTTGCTCTCAGCCTTGGAGGAGGCCTGCGTATGTCTCACTGCCATTCCTGTTGCTCTCTGCAGCGAGGGAGGAACAGATGGAGGCCAGATTCATACTCTCTGAACGACAGTAATTACAGACAGTGAGGTGTACGGTTCCAAAAAAAAAAAAAGAAGAAAAAAAAAAAAGACATTATGCAATTTAAATGAGTTTTAAGTTGATGATTTCCGCAGTTCCTCAAGCTGTTTTCGGCATTAACGCCACTGATGAATATTATAAGCTGTGCTGTTTGTATCATCACTAACCGAAGGAAGAAGAAAAAAGCCAATCTGTCACTTCCACAGATTGATGCCCTCCTCTGAACAGCTAAGTGGTTCTTGGAAGATACTCTGTTATGTGCCAGATGAGCGAGTGAAAATTACATTCATCAGATGTCATGCTATCTGAGAGAGAGGGACAAGGAGATGTGATAGATAGAAATGGAGTCTCTATTTGAATATGATAGAGCTCTACTCTGTCTCTATTTCTAGCCGACTCTTTATCTGGAGGGGAGTTGTGAGATAAGGAGGGATTCCAGGCTGCTGTTGTGTGGGCCGGCGTGACTGTGGGCCTGCGCCTCCTGCTGGTGTAGAGGCGCCACTGCACGACATACTCACCCAGTCGGCAGGAGACTGTTTATGAAAGTGGAGGGAAAGAATCTTTGTGGCACAGGCCCAGCTGGATGTTCATTCCTCTAAGAATCACTCAATATATCCTGGTTTGGTACCATGAACTGAGCTGAACAGGTGCTCTAAGTAATACATGGAAATTATATTAAGATCATTTTAACAGTCTTTGTGGCGGTTGACTGAATTGCCCTGGTGAAGATCTTCAGAAAAACAACCTTGACCGACGCCTCAGCTTGACCGACATGCAAATTTCAGTTTATCCAGAAAAAGTATTGAATGTGTTTTCCAAGCCTGAGAGTTGATGAACCCATTTCATCTCATGTAGCCTCGTATTGTGAGATCCTTAAACGGATGTTAAGAGATAAAGAGAGAAACAGCAGGTCCGAACAAATCATCATCAACCAAAAAGTACATTTCCCTCCAGTAACTTGACTTCTCACTTGTCCTCTCAGATTTGTTTGATGACTTTGCTGAGGGGCGGGAGTGTGTGAACTGTGGGGCGATGTCGACCCCCCTCTGGAGGCGGGATGGTACCGGCCACTACCTGTGTAATGCCTGTGGGCTGTACCACAAGATGAACGGCATCAACAGACCTCTCATCAAACCCCAAAGACGACTGGTGGGTCATCTTTGATTTAGATATGTTCGCCTCTTTAGTAAATGAAAGATGAATCCACTACTTCTTTCTCTGTCTTCATTGTTGACTGACATGTTTTATCTGTGGCAGTCTGCCTCGAGGAGGGTGGGCCTGTCCTGCACCAACTGTCACACCACCACCACCACCCTGTGGCGACGGAACGCAGAGGGGGAGCCGGTCTGCAACGCCTGTGGCCTCTACATGAAACTTCATGGGGTAAGAGAGAAAGGAGGGAGGGAGGGAGGGAGGGAGAGGAAAAGAGACAGTACTTCTTAGTGTTGACATTCTTTTTCTCACCAGCCTCTATGGATGTTACACAATCACACCTCACTCTGGTTCTGTCCTTTTGCTTGGGGTCTCGACAGGTACCCCGACCCCTGGCCATGAAGAAAGAGGGGATCCAGACCCGCAAACGCAAACCCAAGAACCTCAACAAGTCCCAAACTGGTGAGCTTCAAAAAACACATGGTATTCACTCTAATTAAATAATAAGATGAAGCAGTAGTTGCCCAAACATTTTGGAGTTTTATGGATTTTGAACAAGCCCCGTTTCCAAACCAAAAACAGTCATTTGGAGCCCTCTCTTTTCACCCTTACCTCTTGAGCGAGCGCGTGTGTCATGTCACAAAGCCCATATACATATACTGGTCTGTCCATGTGTGATGACCATGGATCTGTGCTCCACAGGGACTCCAGGCAGTGAGGGGACTCCAGGCACACCAGGCAGCACTCCCCGCGCCACAACCACCACCACCACCACCACAGAGGAGCCTCGTCGGATAAAGACGGAGCCGGAGACCCACAGCTTGTACACACACCACAGCACACACACACAGGTGAGATACTTTGACATTGCAGGGAGCATATATGCACAAGGATGTTTTGAGAAGCTCTGGTTGTGCTGACAGAATAGGTAGAAGCAACATTTACATTCAGCTCCATCTGTCTAACAAGCCCAGAAAACTGTATCACCGAACGGCCAGTTGAAAAGACCTAGTATGACCAGGAGGAGACTGCAGCCCAAATTCTGATCTCATATGCTCAAATAGCCACATACGACAAATTGTACTGGTCTTTTCACCATTTTCTTGTGTCCTTCTAGATTTCAGCCCTGCCAGCCTACATGGCAGCACAAGGAGGGGCCATTCCTCTCAAGATGTCGCCTGGAGGCCACGGCGGGTCTTCTGGCTCTAAAACTGAGCCCTGGAATAACCTAATCCTGGCTTAGATAATCTACAACCCAGCATCTCAAACCAGCTCATCTACAGCGAATCAGCTCTCCTGACAGACTAGAGTCTCGGGGAAAGTGGACTTTGTGCTCTGGGTGCAGATGGTCCTACGCGGCCTCCAGCTCACCGTACAAACAGCGCCTTCAGTACAAAGATCTGGGAAGGAAATATGGCAGCCAGTACAGAAGTGGAGTGCGTAAACATTACTGCACAGTTACTGTGTGTGCAATCACTGCAATCAAGGACCGGATGGAGTTTGTGTCAGACAATCGTGGAAGAGCAGCTCTTTGATTAGATCCACACAACAACTTTTGATGTGAGAAAATGCAACTGTGACAGAAGATTAGCTCTTTTTGACACTCTCTCATATTGTGCCACACAAGTACTCGACTAAAACCGTAACATAAGCCCGTGACAAACGACAGTAATCTCCCTGGGTTTTTTTATTTCAATATATTTGCCTTTTCTTCATTTTTGCATATTAATATGGACAATTCTTATGCACAATTTGCCAAAGAAATGATAGATATACAAAACATGTAAAGAATCACAGCAGGACATTTTTATGTCAAAGGTAGCACCAGTGGCTGTACTTAAAGGGTCAATTCATATAAATACTTATTACACTAACACTTACCCCAGTGGTACATTTGCAAATGATGTTTGAAAAACTCGGTAGCAATGTCTCAGGATAGGACGAAATATGTCCTATATGACCTCAGTGTGGTCAGTGTTCAGTATTTTGTTTGTGACTTTCTTTGATTCATTCAAAGAAACTGTTTTTTGGTAAGGCATGTTGCTATTGAATTCATCAAATGTGGTCTTTTAATGATTTGAGCGCCTCAGTTATAATGGGGTGGCAGCAGAAGTCTTAGCAGCTTTTATCTCCACACCAAGAAAACACATCGCTGATTGTTATTTAAGATTTTTTTTTTTTTTAAATCTGTAATTTGGTTGAACTGATCCTTTAAATACGCATCACAGTGAAGTAAAATTGAAATTTCACAGTGCTTCTAGCTAACTCTACAAAGACAAACAAATGATAATTATTTCTTGTAAACTTACTGTAACATAGAGAGAACTGCTCTTGACATCCATCACTCCTCAACACCAGTGATATGACCTTCAGTAGAAATGATCATTATCATCTAATTAATATCTATTATATGAAGGTTGTTTGATAAACTCTGCGAAGGAGTACTGTATCAAAACTGTACAGGATGTTTGTTTGGGACGAGCATGGAGGCAACATGTGTAAATGTGGGATACTGCCACATGTAATTACCAAAAATAACAACTATATGAGCATATATGTATAGAAAAAAAAAAAAAAAAAAAAAAAAAAAAAACTCCACTCCAATATAATTGTGTAATACACCATTTGTGATATATTGTAAGTAAAGACACAGTGACAGATGGACATGTGTCTGTGTATTTCTCACTACCTGATGGCCGTCCTCTGTGTGCGACTCTAGCTCCACTGAGGAACCTAATAAAGATAAAAGCGTCTTGACACAGTGCAAATGGTATGTATGATGTAAAGGTTTAGTGACTTTCATTCTGCTTCAAATGCATACCAAAGATTTGTGGAATAATTAGTGTCATTATAGCTTGTCAACTGAGTAATTACCTAACAGCTTGTTGACCTTTTGACTCTTCTTCTGAAAAGTGTATCCTTCCGATTTGTAAGTATGCGTTTGTGAACTTTGCAATATCTTGGACAAAACACTGGACGGCACATTGATTGAAGTCTTCAGTCAGCTTCTCCCTGATTAACTCTGCGTATTTGTCTTGTACCATCTCCCTCCAACACTGCTGAAACGCGAGCTTCATTCGACCCTGGAGGGCGTCAGACACTTGTGGACTGAAAGCGCGATCAAGTGGAAATGCCTTCCCGCTTTCTAAATGTTCCTCAAAGCTCGCACTTTTTTGTGAAAGCGGCCCTCGTGCAGCTTCAATCGCGGTGTTCAGCTCCCGTGTGAAGGCTTCTTTCTCATCCTCTGGTTTGCATTCAAAAATACTTTGCATTCTTTTGAAGTAACTCTTCCAGTCCTGCACCTGCACAACGGTCATCAGAGGGAAACTCAAATTTACAGATGTAAGGAGGTGTTTAACTACAGAAGTCAGATTTTTACATAAAGGATTGAGATCAGTTCTATTTTTTACTGCTTTGACATAGTCCTCATGGTCCTCAGTCTGTTTTATACACTCCACTTGGCTGTAGTCAACGTCCCTGAACAGATTTTCTTTGGTTCCTTTGAAGCCCCAGCATCTCACATAACCAATATGAGTCTTTACCCCATACACAGTCCACCACTCCTGAGCTTTCTGAACCAGGTTTAACATGCATGGCTCAGTGTTTCTAGCCAAACACGGGCTGTTCATGGTGAAAACATACACCTTCCAGTCTTCTGAGGATTCCTCTGACTCCAGAAGCTCCTGTGTTTGTTTAATAATGACGTCCTCGCTGTGTTCTCCGTTGTTGTAGTTAGGATAATAAGGTCCATACATGATGATCTCCTCCTGTTTCTCAATAACAGCCCACGAATGCTGTTTATCTTCTGCGCCACATTCCTCAGTGATGTCATGGTGAAACTCCAAAAATTTCTTGTTAACTGGGTCATTGAGGAAAGTGTCATCGGTGGCTTGTCTGAACGTGAGATGCTCCAGCACTTTATTCACAGAGTATTGTGTGTCAGCCCAGGATGATACCTGCTCGAAGAAGCGCCTGTTGTTAGTCAGGTATTTAACCTCTTCATTCACACAGGCTTCACATGTGCAGAGGCGACCACAGCTCGTCCTGTAACACAAAAATATATATACTTTAAAGATGTAAAGGTTTGAGAGAATGCCAACAAAACAAAACATAGAATAACCCAATTTTCCAGTTTTTATTGAAATTTCAGCAGGTCGAGTTCAGTGAAAAACCTTAAATGGTACAAAGGTAAGCAGTACACTGGCCAAAGAAAAAAAAAAAAAAAGAAAAAAAAGTTGATTTCACCAAGAACTGAAAAATCATGTAATTTTCATAGAAAACTGGCCTTTTTCAAGGATAAAAAATAGGTAACTTCAGTAAATGAAGCCTGAAGTTAATGCAAACAATTCCAACAGGTTTCTCAAGTTTGTTTGACTTACAAACCCTCTGTCTGTACAAAGTTCGTGATGGGATAAACTGTGTTACTGCAGGAAGTAGTACAGTATATTGATATCATGGTGGTGAGAAAAAGGGAGACAGACCGGTTGGTCAGGCTACAGCAAGACAATGACCGAAAACATGAGAGGTCCAGAACCAGACAGTGGCTTCACATGATGGAGGAGCAGACTCAAACCTCAGGGAGCTGGTTTGGGATGAACTGGACTGAAGGTGAAAGCAAACCAACCTACAAGTGCAACACGTTTGTGGGAACCTCTGCAACAGTGTTGGGACAAACTCTCTCAATAATACTTGATTTCTATTGGATTTCTATTCTACCGGATGAGCCTAAAATTTAGATTAGATTTAGGATCTGAGACATTACCACTGTGTAAATTTCAGTAACAACTGGAAAAATGGAGGTGTTCGTGCAAACACAGGGAGTATACTGTTAATGCAAAACGAAAGTTACAAATCCTCTCACAAACTATTCTTAGCAAACAGCTTGTCCACCACTTGTGTACTTCCTTGTGCGTCACGTTGACCTGTAGTAAGAATTTTTTGCAAAGCATCATTTTATTTACACCAGTGGAGAAGTGTGGTCATAAGGGGAAATACACTTGTGAAATAAAACACGTAATAGTACAATAAAGCATATAATAGGATATACCGTAATACTGTCACCCTGACATTTGCTAAACCAAAAAGCCTTAGAGTAAAAGCAATGTGACATGAGTAATATCAACAGTGAGATGCCTGAAATAACCCATCTGACCTCAAACAATCTGATCTCGCCCACATGCACATATACTGTCATTCTTCTTCAGTTGACACTTACCTCAGTCTGGCGTGCTGTGTGGCTCTGTCTGAGCCGTCAGTCTGAGATCTGTCCCGCAGAGCTGTGAGACTGGATACGCGTTTCTTCGAGGACAGCAGAGGCTCCTTTTCATCTCCATGAGACAGACGCCGTTTACGGCTCAACCTGAGTGAAAACAACAGACTGACTTGACGAAGAGCTGCGGCTGTATACTGTATATTTCACAGATCACCAATGGCCACATCACTGATACACCGCTGAGATGATGACACATTAGGATGCAAGGACATAATTTCACAGCCTCTCTTCCAGGTCACAGGGAATTTTTTCTCAATGTGAAATCTGAGTTTACTCACATGGGAAGTTCCATCCAGTCTCCTCACACCTGGTAGTTCAGAAACCATTTAAATTTGCTTTGTCTTTTCTCTGGTCGGTTCAGTCACTTGGTCGAAGCTCAGAGTGAGTTCAGATCACAGGAGGCAAAGCTGTGACAAACTGAACAGCAAGCTACGTTTAAACTGTTGCACTCTCGATGAATATGACTGCTGGAGAGAGTTTGCCACAGTCAGCACTCAGCTCCTCCTCCTGGTAATGCTCGGGGACTTACTGATATTACCTAACATGTCCACTGTTGATATACTGCTGTGTGAATGTGTGTGTGTTTCATCAACTTGTATCCTCAGTGACCCTTTTTTTTTTTTTTTTTTTTTCCAGTTTGGCAGGTTCACACTAGTATGCAGACGACACAGATCAAAGCCCACTCTTCTTCTTTAGTGGAAGGTGTCATAGCTTTCCCTCAATAAGCTAATTTAAAAGAGAAGAAGACAAATGAGGATGTATAGGGTGCTTTTGGTTTATGCCATGGGTTTCAATGATTTCTGGAGGCTAAAAAGTGACACACATACAGTACCAGAGGTTGGCTGACAGTTCCCAGCTGTGTGCCCCTGAGCAAAAGCTATGAAATTTTCCTGCGTTCACATTTAATATTTCACAGGGCTGAAAATTCCCTCCATGACCCCAAACTTCATGTATATGCCATATCATTGTGAGGCTGCCTGAGCGAAATTGATCTGAAACTTGTTGTTTTCTTTTCAGTCAAGGGACTAAAAAAAAAAAAAAAAACAAGACGCACAGCAAACCTGCTAGAGGGGAACATAACATGTTGACGTCAAAAGCAAATATGGAGGTCTCATGCCTTTACTCTTTATTATCAAAACAAATGTCATTAGTGTGATTTTGTGTTGTGTAATTCTTCAGCGAACCATAATGACAGTCTCCTTTGTGTTTTAGCTGATGGAGGGTAACGTGTCACGCTCAAACAAAAGGCATGTGGACACTGTTGCTGTGAAGCAGAGTCATGCAGAAACACGTTCAACAGGATCTGTGTTTTCCTCTCTTTCTAGTTTCTGATGGATGGATAGATGGATACTTCATTTATCCCCTAGGGGAAATTGTTCTCAACTCATTGTTGATAATAAAAATACAGTTAATAATAATAATAATAATAATAATGAGAGAGAGAGAGAGAGAGAGAGAGAGAGAGAGAGAGAGAGATGAAGGCTTCTTGCTACTGACAGGCTTGTTGCAGGCTGTCACACAGTGTGCAGCTTCATCTATGGGGTGTACTATACACTTCTAGTATTTTGCGAGCTCGCTCACTGTCACAACTTAGTGGGACACTTGAACAGAACAGAGCCATCATTAATATCAAAAGTGACAAGTGCTTTTCCTACTATGACAAGTCAATATATCTTCTGTGAACTGCTATTATAAAAGGATCTTTTTCCTGATTCATGTGTTTATAACTATTATATCACTATATAACTTATTTTTTCTTACCGTTTGTTATGACAAAAGTCTTATTTTCACCTGCTCATGTGTCCAAATTTATCAAATTGTGAAGTTGCCCCCATATTCCCAGGTCCTAAAAAGCTACTATAGTTCAATTACTGATGGGAATATTTTCAGCCAGGTCTTAATCAGTGGGTTTAATTTTGTTTTTCTTTGTACAATATACAGCGTCTCACTCTCCTTTCTTTCTTTTCATGTGCGCTATTGTGTAAATCCATAATATCATTATGTGCATGTGTGTGTGAAAGTGTATGTACGAATGAAAGTCACAGAGATGTTAGGAACAAATGGAGTTGGGTATGCTGTCATGCCTGGACTGTGGATGTCCTCTGCTGACTTGTTGTTGGTCCACTTGGCAATGAAGCAACTCAGCTTAGGTCAGACTCAGCAGGCTTTACTCCACATGTAGATGTGTAAGGGCTAAGACACCTACTGTGACCTAATTTTAACTCATGATAAAAACTATCTTAAAAAGAAACAATTCATGCATCATTTTGTATTTATTTTTCTTGGAAAGTTCTTTGATTCCACACTTTATTTGTGACTAATAGTATAGTATTTTGTTCCTTTTGTTTTTCTTCACTTGTGTAGATAGTCATACTGTATGCATGGTCTAGTTTTTTTAATTACTCATCTATACTATGCCTAAACTGTTGTGCTTCTGCAGCTGTGACAGTTAAAACAAACTATGTGGGATCAAAAGTTTATCTTATCTTAAAAAAATTGACAATCTTAATCATATGAATTGTTCAAATACTATAGAGGAATGAATAAACAACAACAATAAGACTAGTAATTATTAAAAGTAACCTTTATTGCTATAGATTTTCAAAAACAAAATTGCACTTTTGGACAATACAAAGAAAATATTGTCTATTCAAACAGACCATTTAAAAACGTGTAGTTTATAAAGGTGAATTCATTTCCATACTTGTATAATATGACACAACAGACCGTCTCAGGCAGTGCACACAGGTGCCAGCCCTTGGATAATATAATTTCATTCAGCAGGTAAATTTCTCTTTGGGATAATGAACGGACCAATCAGAAGCCGCGATTTACTGACAGTTCGCTGGGGCGGGTCATCACACCAGACGCTCTGGATGCTCATTGGACGCTGAGCGCTAAGCCCATGACTCGCCAGCCAATCAGAGGCGTCAGTCGATGTGACGAGTGTTGTGACCGAAAGCCGTATTCTTCCTCGCGCTACTGCTGCTGCTGCTACAGCATCTCATCGACGCATTGCTTTGATGGGGGACATCTCGCCGGGTTCACGCAGCAATTTGTGAGAGTCACAGCAGAACACCTGAAGCATCATGGACATCCTGAAGTCACTGGGCCACCCGGAGGAACTATTCAACCTGTTTAAGTTTAAGATGGGGGGTTGCAGAGCCGTCATGCCAAAGTTGGACTATGTGAGTAAAATATCCTTTCGAAAATATTTACTGTAAAATAAACTCAGCCGTATGAACCATTAGACTGCATCCACGCGCAGGTAGGATGCATGACTGTATTCGTGTCACGGATCAAGTAGCACATGATGTTCCCCTTTTATACAGCATCGGCATGAACAGGCTGCACTGTGGCAACATGGAAACCCACGTAGGCCCATTAACAAGTAGGTCTGCACATGCTTAGTGTATACAACCCGTAATAGATTGACCTGCGCGGTGAACAGTTTTGCTCCTTAATGAGCCGATGGAAGCAGAGTCAGGTAATTGGAGTCAAAATCAGATTAGATCAGGACTCTCACTCCTGTGCTGGCTCAGATATACAGAGACTGAGGTGACCATTGACTTGGGATTTAGGTTACATAACGAGCTTGGAGGATTCAGCAGCCAGGAGAGATGATGTGCGCATGTTTGACGGCTAATCCCACTGTTTTAACACCAATGTGACCCTCAGAGAGACGGAGCCTGCAGAGGCTGCAACCAGTCTGTACTATAAGCTGGCTGGCAGCGCGTGTAGTGGCCCACACCAACGTTAACCCAATAATAATCATGCATCATGTGAATTGTTTTCAAGGCTGTAGGATCAAACATTTTGTATTAATTAATATTGTTAATAACCAGAGGTGCATTTCATGACTGACCATCAATGTATCACCGGTTAAACAGTAAGGCCTATTTACACTTTTGTATGATCCGTCAGATATTGTGAGCTGAACACGGATATGGGCTAAAACTGTCATGCAAAGCAAAAGTAGCCCAGTTTCAGACCTCTGACCACAACTCAAATACTGATAGGGAAATGGGAATTCAGTCTGATCTGATTCTCAGACTTTGATTGCTGTTACCAAAATAAATGGTTACACATGATCTTACCAAACAGTGTGATACAGTGTTATATTAATATAACATCCTACTGTCCTTCCCACTGTCCCCCACCAGGTGTCAGCAAAAATACACTTCTATTATTTGCTGCACACTTCCCCAAACAACTACTTCTTTGTTTTGACAATTGTTGTAGTAGTAGCAACAGTAGTAGTAGTAGCAGCAGTAGTAGTATTAGTAGCAGTGGTAGTAGTAGAAATCCTTAACATGATGGACATAAATAGCTGTTTTTTTTGTTTTGTTTTTTTAAATAATCCATCTACAAACCAAAACACACGAGCATGATGAATTTCCCAAAGCTAAACTTATTTTTTGGCTCTTTTTTATATGCAAGAGGAAATGTTAGCTAATTGCATACGCTGATGTAACAAGGCTTTCTACCATTTTTGGCTCGTGTTTTCATTGAAAATCACTACATTCACTGGTGTCACTTTTTCTGTTTAATGCAGTATTGTTCCTTGCGACAAATAGTTGGGATAAAATCGAGTGAGCCAGACACATTTCAGTGCTAGAAGCAGGTTAGGAAACAGTGAGAGAAGTTACAGTCATGTTTTGGGTAGAGGTGGGAGGAGTGGCGTGATCATAACAGCAGATCTACAAACGCTTTGCACAGACGCTGTCGGCCGACACACTGAGCTAAGACTGTTTTCAGATCAGTGGAGCGCTTGATTTCACCCTCCTGGACGTCCTCCCAAAAGTTTTTCACCTCGCTCGACCCCTCAGCTCACTTGTCCTCTACATGGACTTCGTGTTTCAAACTTACCTTCCAGCCGCGGTGTCGACATGGACACTGTCATTTCGTAGCTGCAGGCTCTGCCGTGCTGTCGGGGTTTATGTATGGCCGGAGCTTGCTGCAAGTGTCCAGTCTCCCTGTCCGTGTTCAAGCGCTCTCTCTCGGTGGCGCCGCGGGGCTGCGCGTCCGCTCCACGGTCCCTCCTGCCGGGCTGGAGGCTAGGGGAGCGGGGCCTTCAGGAGGCCGCGCGACCCTCCAGTGCCTTCAGACCCGCATGCTTTTACCGACACTCGGTCTTCTTCTGTCTCTCCTGCCAGGAGTCCATGAGTGAGAGTCTGCGGACATGCTACCTGTACTTGAACCAAACCAGCCGGAGTTTTGCAGCCGTGATTCAGGCGCTGGACGGGGAACTGAGGTGGGTAAATGCTTGATTGGGAGCT
Source organism: Seriola dumerili (assembly GCF_002260705.1). Lineage (NCBI taxonomy): Eukaryota > Metazoa > Chordata > Actinopteri > Carangiformes > Carangidae > Seriola > Seriola dumerili. The sequence goes on from NW_019174280.1 coordinate 12,537,937, forward strand.
GTGCTGGCTCCAGGTGCAGAGGGGTGTGTCTGCAGGCATGTTTTCTTCCCTCACTCGCACTTTCCTGCGTAAAAATATTTATGCCAAAAAAAAATGTAATAAGCATTTCCATAATCTATTTCTATCAACAGCTGAGACTTAAAAAATAAATTGATTTTAATAAATACTGTGGCTTTTATTCTATACTACAAGATAACTTATCACGTCAACCACAGGCAGCAGTCTCAATATACCAAAATGCATTGCACTTCATGGCTGGCCCAAGTCTTTCGTAGGGACCTGATCACAGTTAGTTATTTAAATGACAACAATTTACATGCACACCAGCAGCGACATCCACACTGTATTAGAAAATAGTGAAAAATGCTGATTAATAACCAAAGTGTAATTTTCAGATTGTTTCTTTTGTCCTACTAACAGGCAAAAATTCAACTTACAATGACGGGAAATTATGCTTGATAAATGATCTAAACGATTAATTAATGATGCTGCTTATTAACATTCTATCTGCTATTGACTAATCGACTAATGGTTTCAGCTCCAATGTCAGCCACTAATAATAATGAGGTACTGTGTAGGAACTTATTATAAAACAGAGGCTTTTGATGCAGACGTGCAGGAGGAGGCTCTGTGTGCCTGTAAAGTAACAGTGACTTTAGTAACCTGCGAGGACCTGCAGCAAGAATTCAAAAGGAAAATACACACAGGGAGCCCTGCTGCTGCTGTGTGTCTAATTTAAGCTCATAGTTCAGGTCAAAACTCTCAGTAAAGAAATGACAGCTGTTTGTAAACACTCGTCTTTAGTGTGTGTGTGTGTATGTGTGTGTGTGTGTGTGTGTACTTTATATATCATCGTTCAAAGGGAATCTTCAACATATAGACGAACCTGATCTGCCTAGACCCCCTGCCTTGACATGTCTGCTATTTCTGTCATTTTTTCAATCAATGACGAGGCAACTTGTCAATCAGCTTTCACACACTCCAGTGAACACACAGCTGACTCATGTCCTCCCTCCTCCCTCCTCTCTCTATGATCCAGACATGCAGTTTGTATTTTCTACTTGGTGCTGCGAGCGCTGGACACAGTGGAGGACGACATGAGTATCCCTCTGGACAAAAAAGTTCCCATGCTGAATGATTTCCACACCTACCTGTACCAGGATGAGTGGTGCTTCACTGAGAGCCAGGAGAAAGACCGGCAGGTCCTGGAGGATTTCCCTACGGTCAGTATTTCTTTATGGTAGTCCATAGAGGGACAGTAGATAATTACATTAGGCTTTATTTACTGATGGACTCTCGAAATAAAAGCTTCATCACTTAGATTAATGACTTTAGTTAACAATGACTACAATCTTATTGTGTCCTCTCAATCCAGATATCACTGGAATTCAGAAACCTCGCTCAGGAATACAGAGACGTTATCTCAGATATCTGCCACCGCATGGGAGAGGGAATGGCTGAATTCCTGGAGAAGAAAGTGGGATCCATGAAGGAGTGGGACCAGGTGAGTGTTAGCCTTGTGTTACCATCATAGTAGGATGGTGATAGAAATATTGGGAGCATAACAACAACATCTGTAAATATAAATGGAAACATGCAATAAATGACTTGAATCTTTAAAAACACAAACACTGGCTCTCTGTATGTTAGCCCATGACATTAGAGGTGAGTAAAGTGGACAATAAGAGCAGAGATCCAAAAGAACCTTTGAGTAAAATAAAAGGGACATATGTTTATCTGTATTCCATGCATGATGAAGATCTTACTCTTCTCAGTAAAAAATACTTGAAACAAGGAACTTCGAGTAAAAGGGCAACATATTGCAATACAATATACTACCGCTTTGCCTTTTGTGTCTTTGGCTTTGAAGGAAATATGTCATTATTTGCTTGTAGCACTGTGTTTGACAGCTGATAAAATCTGAAAAGATAAGGGATGTTATTAGAGTTTTGATCAGTTTGTGCTAACAAACCTGTTGCATGGACAGTTTCACTTAACTGCAGCTTCATTTTGCCTTAGAAATGTCTTTTCAGTGATACTCGTGTCTGAACTTCCTTCAAATTTCGCCACATGTCCTTTAAATGACTACCGACAAATCTACTGCCTCTCTGGATATTGCATAACTGTGTGTTCAGTTTGAGCCAGTTTTTTGTTACGCTGCAGCTGTTTGTTTTTTCCTCTCTGCAGTATTGCCACTATGTGGCAGGGCTGGTTGGCATCGGTCTGTCTCAGCTCTTCTCTGCGTCCCAGCTGGAGGACCCTGAGGTGGGCCGGGACACAGAGCTGGCCAATTCCATGGGCCTGTTCCTCCAGAAGACCAACATCATCCGAGACTATCTGGAGGACACGCAAGAGGGACGTGCCTTCTGGCCACAAGAGGTAGTAACGTGTGTGTGTTTGTCTGCGTGTCTGACCTGAGCCCACAGCTATGCAGTGTAATATGTAAAGAAAATACTTTTCAATGTTCCTTTATTACCAGTGTGCATTGTGAAATGTATGTGTATAGACAAGTGTTATACAACCTCTGGCATTTCTGTTTATGCAGTATGTGTGTATTTTATCTTTATCAGCAGAATGTGTAGATTTTATTCACCTTGTCTCTAAAAAAGTATGCAGCATGCATGGTTGTCACACACCAGTCTTTCATAGATTTGTGTCTCTTAAGAAAAAGAAAATATCTAAAACAGTTACTAAGATTTAAACCGCTTGTCGTCATAACCAGTGTTTGCTATTCGAATAATCGTCCAGGTTGTGCATCTGTCATGGCCGCAGCAGGAGGGAGAGAGAAAAAGAAAAACTGACATGACTCTTTTTAAACATATATTCCCTGAAAAACAAAGAACATCGTACCATGTGATGTTGTGTTAACCTGTGTCTCTGTCTCCCGGTGCAGGCTTGGAGTCAGTTTGCAGGTCGTCTTGAGGACTTAGCCCAGCCGGAGAAGCTGGAGTCGGCTCTGTCCTGTCTCAACCTGCTGGTCACTGATGCTCTGCGACACGTCCCAGATGTTATCGCCTACCTGTCCCGCCTGCGCAACCAGAGCGTCTTCAACTTCTGTGCTATTCCACAGGTACTGACTGATGTGTCACCTACTCCCAACAATGAAGTGATCTCATTTGATTTGTGTGACATGATATTTGAACGGGAAATATCTTCTCCACAACAGGCTTTAATTTGATATAATTCATTTTAGGGTTTCCGCTAACAGTTATGTTCAGTATGAAGCATTCTGTTGACTAGCTTTAATTTGTAAAATTAATCGTTGAGTCTATAAATTGTCCAAAATGGTAAAAAATGCATCACAATTTTCCAGGGTCTGCACACAGCTTCTTTTGTCCAACCAACAGTCCCAAACATATTCAATACATAATGACATAAAACAGAAAAGCAACAAATCTTAACCATTGAGAAAATGAATCTAGCAAATGTTTGGCATTTTCTGCTTGGAAAATGATCGTTTATCAGAATTGATTAAATTGTTTCAGCACATACTGTAAGTTTAGTCTCTTCCACTTCACTATGTTATTCTTCTGTTGACCAGGTGATGGCAATAGCTACACTCTCAAAGTGCTACAACAACCCCATGGTGTTCCAGGGAGTAGTGAAGATCAGAAAGGGGCAGGCTGTCACCCTCATGATGGAGGCCACCAACATGCAAGCAGTGCAGACCATCATCACCCAGTACAGCCAGGAGGTGGGTGTGTTGTTGCTTCTCTCTCTCCTGCTTTTACCACATTGTTGCACTTTAACACACTTGGAACACAATCCGCCTTATTGTCCCTGTCTGCAGATTTTACAGAAGGTCTCCCTCACTGACCCGTCGCGGGACAAGACCCTGCACATCCTGGCTGTAATCCGAGAGAAGTCCACGCTGTCACAGTCCAGCCTCCCCTCCAGGACCCACCACCTGTCGCCCATGTACCTGTCTGCTGCCATGCTGCTAGCCGCTCTCAGCTGGCAGTACCTCAGCACTACTGCGGCACAGGCGCAGGGCACCGGCGACATGCAGGGACAGTGAACCCCTTCCCCCTCACTTTTCCTGGGGGCTACAGACTAAGAACGCCCCTCTGCTCACTCTGGAGGTCTGGATCTCCTCTCACCAGAGGATTCTGGAGCACTTCTACCCCACTTTGCCCTCTTTGTTATGGCTGTTACAGAACCATGGACATATTTATATAGAGGGGTTCTGGTAGCAGGCTGGTCTCATTAGGTTGTGTGGTAGTGATTTGTGGTAGTCCATCCTGCGTCTGGATTTGTTAATTACACACAGTGTTGTGTGGTTATATTCACCAGCATTAATGGCACATTGAAACAATTCAGGGTGTTTTATTGTCATTTGGTGTTTATGCTGATCATGTGTTTCTTCCTTTTTTGTTTGATTTGTTTGAAACATTTTGACCTATTATTGATTTTGAAATTATTGAGCAGATTTAAATATGTCAAGACAGAAATTCATAAATTAAAGTTCCCTGTTAAGTGGTCTGAAATGTTTAAATGCACAAACCATGACACTGTCCATTTTAGGATTTCAAGGAACAGTCACCAAACTTTAGTTTTTCTTTTAATTTTTTCTCAAATCTAAGTTTTCTTATTTTTCATGTCAAATCAAAGCTAGCTTAATGTTCCACTTGTTATGTTTCTATAGGAGAAACACTATAAGAACTGTTACAGTGGTGCACTTGCATCTGCACTGTATATATGTGCTATGTAGATGTGCATAGCATCCCCTCACAGCAGAGCTTTATTTTAACACTCATTCTTGTCTTGGTTCATTCAACGTTTCAACTCTATGTACTTTGAAATAGGAGAAAAAGAACAGTGCAATTCCAATGTAGTTTTGAAATGAATAAGGAAGAACAAAGACTTATTGAACAAATGTAATTTCTGATACATTTGATATGAGAGAGAGATCCATATTGAGACTGCTAGCTAAAGTGTCCTTAACACAGCTTTGGTGAGTAGAAAGGCTAGCACAGAGTAACCTTGCACAGAACCAAAGGAGAGCTACAAACATTGCTATGTAATGTGAAATTTTGATTTGTACATATTTGAACTAATAAAGAGGTGAAATTATCTAAACAGTCTGAAAGTTGATTGTGCAGACAACCCGAGTCATGTTTCTGTTTACAGGTTGATTTTAGTGGGTCGACCTTGGCGGATGGTTTTATAGATTCTACTCTGTAAAGTGGTTCTTTTATTTTACAGCACACGTTCGAGATTCATATAACGTCATATTCTGTGTACATGTGTATACATGGAAAAAGCAAAACTAATTAGACAAAATAATAAATGGGGATGATTTTCATAAAGTTAACAATAATGATAAATGATGGCATGTTTTTCCATTATCACTGCCGTTTAAGAGCACCTGTAACCTTTGGAAAGACATTTTGTTAGTCACATGAGATTCATGCTGATGATGCACTCATTAAACAGACATGTGATTCCATAACCTGAGTCTTGTAAAACAAGTACAAATAGTGAGAAGACTGAAGAAGAAAGGTGTTTTGTTCAGGAAGAGCCCAGAATAAGATCCATCAAGGAAAAAACAGCACAGGTAAGAACTGGATTCAGGAGATTTTTGATAATTGGTGATTATATCATCATTTGAGTTGAAAAAAAAAAAAAAGAAAAAAAAAAGAAGAATTTAGTGTGTGTGCTTGGCTTGATGCAGCAACAACTATGCTTCACATTCAGCTGAAATCCTGATATTTTTTCTGATAGTTTTATAAATAATAGTTGGTCGCTCATTTGATGAGACTCCATTTCCATCCTTTTAAACTGGTTTAACTTAGCTATGGGTTTAACTTGGCTGTAGTTACAAATAATATATCTGGCATATCAGAAGTACAGAGGTAGTCACACAGAAAAATACATCACTGGCAACTTGCATTCTTTACTTGTGTCGTGCTTGTGTAAATATGAAGCAGGTGTAGCTCTGTCCAACTTCAAACTATTTCTTCAGTATGAAGAAAAGAGAAAAGTCCACTGTGCTCAAGTTTTAAGTACATTTGAATAAAGTGGATTTAAATTATTACAGAAATAAGGGAACCGTAGGGAAAATCATTTTAAATTTTTGAGATGAATAATCAACAAAATCCTGTGTAATCACAGAAAAAAAATCCTGACCAATATATCGCAGTGTCATTACCTTGTGATCTTCATGCTGTAACGTCTCAGCATTTTAAACAACACGTTGTAGCCGAGGGAATTATTTCAAAATCTGCTTGCTGACTGTCGTCTCTTTTGCAGGATGCATCGCCTCGTCCTCCTCTGTGTGCTGGCGACCGCCTCGGTCACCTGGTCACAGCCTCATCTGCCTCTGCTCTCCTCAAAGATGGTCGACTTTATCAACAAGGCCAACACCACCTGGACAGTGAGACCATCTTAATCATCTGATCATTGTTTACCGCATTCCTGTCGACTAAACCTTGTTGTCACAGACTTTGGTGAGCTGCATGTAGTAACGTGTCTAATCTTGAACTTTAACTCCACCATTTTTGCTTCAGGCCGGGCAGAACTTCCATAATGTTGATATCAGCTATGTGAAGGGACTGTGTGGGACCATACTGAACGGACCCAAGCTGCCAGAGGTGTAAGTTTTAACAACAGCACATGAGGGTGTGTGGGCATGGATTTATATGTGTGTGTGTGTGTGTGTGTGTGTGTGTGTGTGTGTGTGTGTGTGTGTGTAGTCTCTCACATGTCCAAACAGGTGACAGTCAGCGGGCTCGTCTTATCTGCTTTAGTGACTGTCATTTCATGTTCAGGGTTCACAATGTTGACGGCATACAGCTTCCAGACAGCTTTGACCCGCGCCAGCAGTGGCCCAACTGTCCCACAATCCAACAAATCAGAGACCAGGGCTCATGTGGATCCTGTTGGGTGAGACTGACAAACAAAGACAAAACAAGTACAGAATAAAGAAGATATTTAATGACGGGAGGCTGTGGATGTGCTTTAAGGTGTTCAGTTTTGAGGGGAACCGAAAACCAACTACCTATTCTCAAACCAGTGTTCCTTTTTAAATTTCTCCCAGGCCTTTGGGGCGGTCGAGGCGATATCTGACAGGTTATGTATCCACAGCAATGGTAAGATCTCTGTGGAGATCTCAGCTGAAGATCTACTGTCCTGCTGTGATGAATGTGGCATGGGGTGAGTATCTGTGGAACAAAATGAGTATCTTTCAGGTCTTTTGCATGGACACTGAACGACACTTGTGTTTTTTTAGCTGTAATGGTGGTTTTCCCTCCGCTGCCTGGGAGTTCTGGGCTAAGAAAGGGCTTGTGACAGGAGGCCTGTATGACTCCAAAGTTGGTAGGTGGGAACTGGTTTACACGACTGTTTAGAAAGTTTGAAGTGAAACTGATGGTGGTTTTGTGTGTTACAGGCTGCAGGCCCTACACCATCGCTCCCTGTGAGCATCATGTAAATGGAACTCGTCCTCCATGTCAGGGCGAAGGGGAGACTCCTAAGTGTGAGGAGCAGTGCATCGATGGATACTCACCATCCTATCAGAAGGACAAACACTTCGGTATAGACATTTAAAATGATCTATCCCCACGCCCCCACCCCACCCCTACAGTATCTTCTCTATCATGCCTTGTCTTGTTATTCTTTTCTGTGTCTCCATTTTCAGGTAGACGCTCGTACAGCGTCCCGTCCCAGCAGGAGCAGATCATGACCGAGCTGTACAAGAACGGGCCTGTGGAGGCAGCTTTCTCTGTCTATGAGGATTTCCTGCTGTATAAGACTGGTGAGCCTTATACTCTATACACTGTATGCACACAAACCTCTCCCCTACACATACCAAAATACAAAACAAGAACCTGTATTGTGTATTAATTAATTAATTGGTAAATCTTTGTGACTACAAACTGCTTATACCTTCATTATTGCTGACCTATTTCTAAAGCATGACCTTAGTTTTGTCAGGGTATGTGGTAAGTAGGGGTGGACCCAAAATGCAGCCAACACTTGGGAGACGGTGCAGACAGGTTTATTAAAGAAAAGAACTTTACCAAACAAGCACAGGGAACCACAGGGGATGACAACAGGCAACAAGAACAGACTAAGGACAAACCCGGAGATGAACAGGACGAGAACAGCTCTGCGACCAACCAGACACGAACAGACGACATGAACCGATGAGGACAAACCCAGAAATAAACAGACGAACCGACCCAGACAGAGGGGAGCACAAAGACTATATAGACACAGGAGGCAAGGGTGATTGCACACAGGTGAAACACATTAGGGCGGGGCAAACAATCACCACACAGAAACAGGACCAAGACAGGAAGCAAAAACATTGACACACAAGGAAACCAATTTCAAAATAAAACAGGAAGTGCGAAAAGTCCAAACAAAACTAACAAAAGGTGTCTGCCATAGCAAACCATGACAAGTTTCTTGTTTTGTTTTCTTCCTATGAAGCAGTTTAACCTCATTCCAGAGTAAAACCAACTGGAAGCTTTGCCTTTGTGTCTCGTGACCACTTAGAATGAAGATCCCTCGCCACAGGTTAAGATCTTATATGTTATACCAAAGAGTGACTGTCCTTGCCCCCAGGTTGGGACCCACTGCCCTACAACATAGTGTAAATGTACAAAAATATAGCGATTGACTCTTACATCTTGGATGCTGGAGTTACTTGAACACACCACTAAAAGCTCAGTTTGTTCTACAGAACATCAGTATTAAATGGACTGAAATATCAAAAACCGCCGCTGTTGTCCTTTAATGTATGGAGCCCTGTGTGATTGTACTTGATATTATTATTATAGGTGTGTATCAGCATGTGACAGGAGAAATGCTGGGTGGTCATGCCATTAAGATCCTGGGCTGGGGAGAGGAGAATGAGACGCCCTATTGGCTGGTGGCAAACTCCTGGAATAGTGACTGGGGAGACAAAGGTACAAGAAAACAGTGTTTGGGAGTGGAGAACATCGTTTTTTGGATGTTGGACTTAAGTCATGTTTGTGCGTCTTCTGATTTCAGGTTTCTTCAAGATCAAGCGTGGAAATGACGAGTGTGGTATTGAGTCAGAAGTGGTTACAGGAATCCCACTCAACTAGATCAAATAAGTCCTGGCTGTAATCAAGAGACTTTAAAACAAAGACCTTTATTTTTGTAAAAACTTTAACCATTGCATTTAAATTTTTATAGATTTCATGTAATCAACCGAGATTAAAATGCACAACATGGTGAAACAAGAACCTTTTTGCATTGTTATTGTTCTAAATAAACCATCGTGTTGATCTGCAGGTTTCTTTCTTTTTTTTTCAGTGGGCTATGCAGTAGGCTGTTTTTACTGGTTCACAAGGCAATTTAAAGAAATAAAAACAAGTTCAGAGTAATCTAAAAAAGTATGAATACAGCTTTTTAAATCAGCCTATATGTGAAACTTCAGATACTTTATATGTGATATGGGCATGTGTGCGTATTTGGTATTATGGCCTATGTGTTTCAACAAGGCAGTGGTGGACGAGAATCATAATGCACGTAGCCAACACTTCCTGACACTTAGTAACTAATTTTCCTTTGGTCACTTGTTTTTACAGTAACCATTAATTATGACCTGATCACAGTGAACAACCAGTTTCTAAACTACCAACAGTAATCATTATTAATTCATCACTTTTATGTAGTGGTCAAACATCACATTGGTTTCTCTCGTTCTAAAACAATTTTCTTTAGATGTTTTATTTATTCAGAGCTCAGTTTAGAGTTTGTTTGTTTTTTCTTTCAGATTAAAAAAGATGCTAAGATGTCACAGGAAATCATACACATTTAAAATGATGGAGTTAAATGTAAAGAAAGAACAGTTGTTTTTCCATACTTGAGCCTGACCCTAAATGCAACAAAATATGCAGGAAATATATCTTTAAGACTTAAAATTTTATTATTGACATTTTAAATCCACCCATTCACCCCTGAAAAAAGGAGAAAAAAGAAAAGAAAAGAAAGAAAGAATTCATGTCAGCTGGAAATTCAGCTCAGATGTCGCCGTAGACTGTAGACACCTTGGGCTTTTTCTACCTCTGTGGTTTCCTGAGACCCAGGAAGTTTATTTGATTTATTTGTTCTGGTCGGCAGGATCTCCTCACACTCCTCACACTCCTCAATTTCCGTGGGTTTTGGTTTGGGATCAAGTGGAGCATTAAGGAGGGGCTCCTCCTGCTTGTCTGGTTTGTTCTCTGGCTTATCTGCAGGCTTCTCCTCCTGGTTCTCCTCGCGCTGATGGCTGGTGATGTTCTCTTGGGGAGGCTGCTTGTTCTCTCTCTCAGCTTTGAGCTCTGTCGAGAGCTCATGGTTGAGTGAAAGCTGAGTGTTGAGCTGTGTTTTCAGCTCCTCCATCTCTCTCCGCAGAAGCATTTCCTGCTCAGCAGTGTTTTGCTGTGCGAGTTTGACTTCTTCGGCCATCTTTTGATGGTGGGCGTCCTGCTCAGCCCTCAGGTTTTGCTCCAGGAGCAGGTGCTCTGACACCCTGACAGCATGAACTTTGATTTCTTTCTCAAGCTCACACTGAAGGTTGTCAGCCTGCTGTCTGACTGTGAGGACATCAGCTTCATACTTCTGGGTGACCTCTAGGTATGAAGCCCTCAGTTTCTCCAGGTCTTCTTGGAGAGCCTTGTTCTTCTCCCTCTCCCCCTGGAACTCAGCCGTGAACTTCTCCTGGCTGATTAAATGTGCCACCTGCAGCTCCTCATAATCTTTTTGGAGGAGTTTCTTCTTCTTCCGCTTGATGTTGCTTCGCACCTGAGTGGCAATCTTTGTGGTGCTGAGGGTTTCGTCATCAGTGTATTTTTGGAGCCTCTCCAGCTCTCTTCTGGTCTCCTTCTCCCTGTTGATGTACATTTCCTTCAGAAATTTCTGCTTGGCCAACTGTTGTTTGGTCTGCTCCAACTCTTGAGAAAGTTGGACCCTCCAGTTTTTTTCTGTTATGCAGTTGGCCTTCTCCTTACCCAACAGGATGTTGAGGTTGAAGATTTCATTCTGAATCTCCTTGGACACCATCATTTGGTCTTGGCTCTTGTCCACAACCTGTTGGGTGGTGGTCGTTTGTTCTGGTTGAGTTTTGTGAAATTTGTGATTGTTGAAGACTTGTTGTGTAAATTCTCACTCTGCACTCTGAAGAGACGTCTGTGTCAGTGGTGTTTGTGTTATGTGTTGAAGTGTTCTCTCGTTCACAGTGATCTATTGCTGTCACCTGATGATGTCACAATACACGTACAATGAAATTCTTCTTTTGATGTTGGCTTTGAACTGGAGCGTTCCATTTCTTCTTCTACTCCTTTTTTTCGAGTAATCCATTTCTTCTTCTACTCCTTTTTTTTCTGCATGTATATGTTAGAGGTACCGGGCTGCAGCACCTTCTCCTTTGAATGGAAATTTGTTTCTTCATTTGCTCGACACAAGTCAGTAAATGAATATAAACTTAGGACCATAGGAACAGTAGTTAGAGACCCTTTGAAACAAGCCCCAATTTAACTGTGCACGAGCACCATAGTTGTAAAGTACTGTACGTAAACAAACAAACACTACACCTCTGCACATGATACATAAAAACATGACAGATGAAGTCCCAATGAAGTCACCATCAAGTCTAAAGGCAGGTGTGTGGCTGCATTTCAGGTTATTACCATTTCAGATAAACTATGAAGACAGTGAAAAGCTGGACAAAAGCAAAGCTCAATGTGAGCTCTGAAGATGAAGCTGTGTGTACCTGTTCATACACAGTGTAGCTGGTGCACTGGGGCACATTAAAAACGCACATTACATCTATTATTTCTTGAGATGTGTCTAAACTGTTGCTCATGTTAAATAGAAAGTAACTGCTTTGGGTTCAAATCTTAATGTAAGCATTAATGTTTTTAATAATGCACCATGTTAGAGGAACAATTTACAGCATTAGTTCTCTGAGGAACTCATTCAAATTCAAGAAAAATTGATGTTGTAACTGAAATATCTCTAACAGAATCAAATCAAATCAAATCAAATCAAATCAAATCAAATCAAATCAAATCAAATCGGGAATCGAATCAGGAATCAAATCAGGACCTTGTGAATCAGAATGGAATTGATTCAGGAAATCTGTGGCAATACCCAGCCCTTATTCACATAAAACTATATACTGTTTTCATTGCCCTTCTTAACCAGTATTTACCTCTACTGTGCATTTTACCGTCTCTAAAACATGTAATATGTGAGACCTCAAAACATTTTCTTTATTAGTCCAGTTTTTATATCTCTACATTCATCTTTCCAAATAGGTTTTGGCTGTAATTGTATCTCAAATACATTGACACACAGAGACTTTAGCATAACAATAATCGTGCTAAACATGTTCACAGATTTATATAACTGAACTGTTTATAACACAAGTTAACATTTAAATCCAAATTCCACGCACATTTTGTGTCTATACATCGTGTGTCTATGTGTGTGTGTGTGTGTGTGTGTGTGTGTGTGTGTGAGTGCACAAATGTGAGGACTTCATCCATGTGTGTGAGCACTAAGACGGAGCAATGGACAAATTATTTCAAAGGGATTTCTTCAGCGTTGTGAATAATTCATTACAAATGGGAGATAATGACACATTTGATTTTAAAGAATCACTTGTGACTTGAGTTTACTGCTTAAGAGTGGAGTTATAAGTGAATGCAGAAATCTGGGAAATGATGTTTGTGTGTGACAAAGACTAAAAGTCTGTGACTGAGTGACTGAGTGACTGAAATATCATTGAAATAAGTATTAAAACTAGATTTTGACCTTGGGTGTGTCTATAAAACAAGATTAGGTAAAAATATAAGTGCCTCTTCAGTGAGTGTATCAGTTTTTATTGTACTTTAGTTGTGAATTAAACCAAACAAACAAGTAATTTCCCAACAGACAGTGAATTAAAAGAAAAGCTGGTATTTAGGATTTTCATATAAAGTCAATAATGACCTTGTGGCACATGCAGCAGAAGGTGGCGGTAATGTACCTAAAAATGAAAAAAAACCAACCAAAATAAAAGTCTGCGCATGCGTGTTAGTTAGCTTCCGTGTTTGAAGTCAGCCCGTGGAGGCGGAGCAGGACATGAGGCGGACTCTGTCATTGGAGCTTCTGTCCAAACAGACGATCTGCGGTCATGACCAAGACCAGGAATCAACTGCTCCTGGAAGAAACACCGCTGAGTAAAGTCCTGCCAGAGGATACCGGCTCTTTGCCGTCATCGTGAGAGCCGGTGGGATGTAAAACACCGTTATCGTTAGCTGGTGGTGATGAAGGCAGGTTGTCGGACATTAACTAAACTAACGTCTTTCTGTCAGTTGTCTTTTCCGTTGTGTCTCTTAACGAGTCATTTACTAACCGTCAGCTACCAGGTTAGCTCTCCGCTGTAGCTAGATAGATTATTACCATGTTTTTATCGCATTTGGAGCTGTGGAGAACATACTGGGAGTGTGTTTCCAGACCTTACACGGTGTTCATCTGCTCCCTCACGGCAGCACTGTACTATCTATGGGGCCGCAAGTGTCAGGTCAGTCACTGCGGTCAAGGCTAGCGGTAATGACTGCACCATATCCACTTTATAAACCAATATTTATTCATCGTGTTTTTTGTTAGTTTATTTCAATCTATTTATTTCATATAATTAAAATCATTTAGAAAAACCATCTTATCTAATCGTATCTTAATCACGATTTTTTTTTGTATATGAAGCATTTGTATATGAAATGTTAACTTAATGTTAAGGTACTTTGTGCAACAAAGTTAAGGGCAATACTAATTTTATGGATAAGACATTATGTTTAGGGCTGCAAGTAATGATTATTTGATACCAGTTTACCCCAGTTAGCATTCATAAGCAGAATATAAACAATAAATAGATGGTTTATAATTTACTATAATGCAATGATAAAGACATAGACTAATGATATTTGTCAGAACCTAACTTATCCATAAATGCTGTGTAAACAGATAATTAATACTCAGTTTAACAGAGTTGTAGTCATGTATAATGATATGTGTTCATGAGTTTGGAACAGGTATTATCAGTTTTAATCCTAATCATAATGAACTTCTTTGTTCATGTATGAAATTAATAATTATATGTAATTACAGCTATGTTATATTGGGCTATCTAGTGTTAAGTCCATTCCACTGTTTATACCCAATATATGGATCCTTTATAAGAGAACTTATAATTGTTGACAAATACAAACGTCACACTTAAAAATGTCTTTAATTCTCTGATCATTGTTTTTTTCAATTAATCAATTATTCAGTTAGTCAGTAAAATTGTAAACAACTGAAATGATGATGTTTTCATATAACTTGCCAACAGAGAAAAACTCAAAACCTTCACATTTAGAATCTTCATGTCACTGGATAGTTAAATACATCATTGTTGTATTTTAATACAACATGTTCCTTTATTGTTTTATATTGGAGAAAATGTGGTTGTGTTATTTAATAGAACACTGTGCTATTTGCCACACACACACACACACAGACACACACACAGACACACACACACACACACACACACACACACACACACACACACAAAATTTCAGGTGTTTTCATACCTCTTCGTTTTGTCTCTTTTCCTCTCAGACACCAGCTTTAGTTTGTAGTGAGGCTTTCAGTGTGTTCCTCCACAAGCACTGTCCTGTGGTGGCTGAGCGCTTCAGTCCCACTCCGTGGTGCTGGGGAGGCCGTTTTCAAACCCTGGTCTGTGCCGTCCTCAAGTCCAGACCCCCCGTCGCCTATCGCAAGTAGGAAGAACCTCCTGTTATCTTCCTCTTGCTGGTTGAAACTCACATCTTATTGTTAATTTTCAGTAAAACACTATCAGTACATGATTGTTGTCTCCCCTCATCTCTTCATCCCTCAGTGAGCTGATCCGTACGGATGATGGTGGTCAGATCTCGCTGGACTGGGTGGACAATCAGGCCAGTGCGGCCTACCCAAAATCCTCTACCCGCCCCACAATCCTGATCCTTCCAGGCCTGACAGGGAACAGCAAGCAGTCCTACGTGCTCCACGCCATCAGCCAGGCCACCCGCCGCGGCTACAGGTCAGTTGTGATCCTCATGTGTCTCCTGTGTTCAATAATTACACCCAAAAAGACGCATTAACAGGAAAGTTTGAATTAAAGTAAGCATGAAACTTATGTGATGTGACTGAGGGGAATTTAAGTGCTGAAGCTGTTTTCATTGACATTTTCTTCCCCAGGTGTGTGGTCTTCAACAACAGGGGGGTTGCAGGGGAAGAGTTGTTGGTAAGTACAATGATTATCTTTTGAATTATGGTCATTTTACATTCAATTTTCAAATGTCCCTATCTCACTGTCATTTCAACAGACTTTGTTTATGAACTAGCTTCACATTTTATAGTTTTTTTCATTTTCTGCAGAGCTGAAATTTTTTTGCGGATCGATCCGTATATGTCAGTATGTGGGGAACACTGGTTTCAGCAGTCTTGGGTGATTATTATGGTGTCTCATTATAGAGTTGTCTTGCTTGTAATCAGCATGATTATTATCCTGATTCCATCAGATTTCCATGAGTAAAAAGAAATCAGTGATCTGTGCAAATTTTGGGATGTAGATGTGAGATGTTTTTTTTTCTCTTATTTAATATTCATTTGGGAGAGAAATAAAAGAACTTTCACTGAGGTCTCACTGAGAGCCAATGTGCTCTCACAGGACTGGTGAGTCTGCCCAACACTTTGCTATTTCCAGTATGAAGTTATTATTATATATATATTATTATATTATATATTATTTATAGTAATATCTGTTTTTGTTACACTTTGGAAATAAATACAGATTTAAAAGTGATGTCACTTTGGGAAAAGTTCAAAACCAGCAATGAATTCAACAAATACTGTGGAAAAGGTGGAAAATAATGACAGACCAACTAAGGCATAGTTGGTTTGGGTATTTTCATTGGATTTGTTGACAATAAGGTGTGTAAAGAATAACACCAGCTCTAGTATATTAGGTCAGACACAAAATCTGGCACATGAACGCTGCATGTAAAGCTCCTGCTCTGTCCTGCTGCTCGCTTCAGACGCCTGTCACCTACTGCGCAGCCAACACCTCAGATCTTGAGCATGTAGTGCAACATGTCAAAGGACTCTACCCACATGCCCCTGTGCTTGGTGCTGGTGTGTCTATGGGAGGGTGAGTCAGTGTAATGGTTTCCATTGGCTTGCATTTATCTGAGAAAGTGGGTCAAATTTATCAATGATTTGTTTACATTCTCTCTTTTCCCTTTAATTACCCAACATCTTTTCTGTTTTTATTTTTGTCTTCTTCTCTTTCACCCTCTGAAGCATGTTGTTGTTAAACTACCTGGGCCGTAAGCGCACAGAGTCGGGGATGGTGGCGGGGTTCACCATCTCTGTCCCCTGGGATGCGCAGAAATCCTCCGATTCTATGGAAGAACCACTCAACTGGCTGCTCTTCAACAAATACCTCACAAGTGGCCTGTGTCGTGCTGTCACCAGGTCAGAAAGGTGGGGGGGGGTTTCACAAGTTTCTGAACTGAGTTTAACAAGCTGGCAATCTTGACTCTTTTCTTTCATTTCGTTCTCACAGGCACAGGAAGATTCTTGAGAAAGTAGTGGATGTTGACTATGTCCTGAAGGTGTGCCCTGCTCTTTACATTCACCTCTCTGTCACAGTTTGTAATCTCCCTTTATGTGTGATCAGCACTTCTTCTCCACCCTCACCTCATTTCCACCCTCTCTGTTCTAGGCACAGACGATCCGTGAGTTTGACGAACGCTTCACCACTTTGCTTTTTGGTTATAAATCTTGTACGGACTATTACCGCGATGCCAGCCCGGACAAAAAGCTCCCCAACACAGCGGTACCCATCCTGTGTCTCAACGCTGCTGATGACCCCTTCTCTCCCCAAAACGGTGAGTGGACAGCAGGAGGAGATGGAGATTGTGTTATGTATATATTCTTAATCGTGGGTTTGGATTTGAGAATCTTTATTTTTTAATTTGCGCTTTATGTGTATATTTCAGTCACCTCGCTACACAAGATTTTATTCTGTCTGCTTTCTGTCTTCTACTTCGCAGCCTTCCCGTTGACCATAGTCCGGAGCCTGCCTAACGTCGCCCTGTTGTTGACGGCTCACGGTGGACACATCGCCTTCCTGCAGGGTTTGTTTCCCCGCGGTGAGAGCTACATGGAGCGCCTGTTCGGCCAGTTTGTCCAAGCAGTCTTTGAACACCCGAGCGACATCAACAAAGCCTGTGGCATCGAGGAGGAGCAGAGGAGCTGATCCTTTTGTACTCTGAACCTCACTGAAGAACAGACTCACGGCCTGCTGTGAATGAGTATGAAGTCACTTGCATAATAACAGTAGAACAATTCACACACACACAAAAAAGAAAGTATTGCTTAGCTCTGCGTGCTGTCATGCTACCACACAAATGTTGCGCATCCTTTGTCTACGCACCGAGAGTGACCAGCTGTATTGTACAATCATTATGACCTCACTGCAACTCTGCCGATCTACCTCCTCATTGTCTCAGGTTTACTGTCAATGAACAATCCAAGAAGGTTCGAAACAAGTGGACAGCTCTGAAGTCGAGCTGTGGATGCTTTTTTTCATTAAAGAAATCTCGCAGCCAACTAATAAGCTGATGCCTAATATTGCTGTCATATTGTTTCACTCTCCTGCCGCCCCACCTTCACACAGAGCACTGTAGTGTGTATTGAAAACAAAATGAAAAGAAAATGAATCCTTGTTGGAAAATGAGTTCTTGGATTTTAGGCTATTTAATGTTATTTAATTAGAAATGAATTAAATATGTAAATTAGAAGAGTAATATTGTACTGTTACTTTTTCCTCTTGTCTCCTTTGCGTCTTTGGTTTTGTAAGACTTGTTTTTCTTGAAGTGTGAGAAGCCTTAAAGGATTTATTACACTGCCCCATGTTTTTCCCCCCTGCATGCATTCTTTACATCCAGTTTTTCAATGCACCACCAGACCACACTAGAGGAAATCCTGTTCACTTGTTAGAGCTGTCAATCTCCACCTGGAAACACTCACACAGCAGGAATATACTGTACACATCTGCCATGAAGAAAAGACTTATGCAATTGTAAGATCTAGGTTTATCAGCTATGTAATTAAAAAAAAAACTAGATCAGTGAAATGTAAAACTAAATGTCAAAGTATTGTATGCTTGTATAGGCTTTTGCAATATGCTTGGTTGCTATGTAAATCATGCAGCACATCAGAGGTAAATGAGCTGACACTGTAAAGCTCAGTGTGGCACTTATTACCTAGATATTTTTACCTGCTGTCAATAATATAAATATCTGGTGGTTCTGAATTTATCTGTGTTATAATTGCCCTTTTATTAATTTTTTTAGCCATTCATGCGTAGTGTTGTTGAATGGGTGACAGATGAAGCAATGTCACATCATGTCAGTACCATAACCACTTTCAGTCCACATGATAATTATTTAATGAGTAGTTTGTAGTTATTAGAGGGCGTTTGTTTTGGATTTAATCACTGGTTGTCACTATGTTTAAATTGAATGTCTTTTCAAATCAGCTTGGAATGTCCAGAGGGTTTTATTATGTTTGTTATCACCAGTAGAGCACTGGTGACACATGCACACCACTTTATTATTCCAGTACCAAGGTATTATTAATTTATGAGGTATATAATTTTTCACCAGAAGCTGCAGTTGTTTGACTTGATTCTTGACCCATGAACATATGAAGATTTTAGAAGCTTGTGGTGCTATTTTTTTTTTAGCAGTATACAGTTGTTTTTTTTCCAGTTTTCAGATATTTACCGTGTTCACTTGCCTTTAATTGCTGTGTCTTTGTTAATGGATGCAAAAAATTTTTTTTATGTTTTAAGTTCTGCATGAGCTGTAATCATAATCAGTGTTTTTGCAGTATCAGTTGAGATGGCTGCCTTTCATCTTAAAGACCTTTGGGCATTATGGACTATCTGTTTGGTTGTTGGTTATTGAGTTACACTTGAATTAAAGAATGACAATAATAAACATTTTAATTTCAGCTGGTGATTTTACATCTTGAATTTAAATGAAGTGATTGTAAGATGAAGACATCTTTGGCTGTGATCAATAGTAACACTTAACTCAGCCTAGGTTTGTCTTGATCAACACATATCATCATGTTGGTCCTAATGGAAAAGTCTCATAACACATGCGCTGCCTGTCACCGAGTTCCCTCCAGCTCTACCGCTGAAATCCAGCACTTTTTTTTATCTCTGAGCGGTGGGGTCGTTAATGTCGTTGATTAACCAGACGTCGTATCAATAATTAACTGAACAATAAATGCCCTCTGTCACAATGCTAACCCTTCAGCCTCATTTAGATTCAGGTAATTCAGCCTGGAAAACATCCAGAAGCGTTTACTCTGGAAAAAAAAACAGAAACCTAATGAGACACTTTACAACTCTGCTAGATATAATCTGTGAGTTGTCCTGCTTGCCCTCAGCTCTGAGAGTTTCCCACAACTCTACGTTGTCTTGACTTCTCCTTTCTGTCATCTTTCACAACAGATTAACATCATTTACTGAAACGTCCACTTTAACCTTCTGTCAGACACCCCCATTTTTTGCACAAGCCCAAAAATAGTGTGTCCAAAATAAAACGGGTTACTGTTATTAAACTCTTTTGACGGCAATCGATCTCCTTTGAAAGGTAACTACATTTTTACAACCAAAAAGTCAGAATGAGTACAAGAGACACTGAGCCGAAGTTAAAGAGGCACAAACATGGTAGAGATGTTTTGCCTCACCTGTTTCAAAAAGGGAACATCAGGCCTGCAGTAGCACCTTTTGTGTGGTCAACACGTGAGAGCCATGGCCAAAAGTCTGGGCCAAGTTCTTTATCATCAGCTGTAGCTGTGATATTGGGATCCTAAAATGCTGAAAATGCGGAAATAATATATAACTGATAAATGTCACAGAAGTCCCACATCAGTATCTTTCAAAGCAAAAAACAAACAATATGCAATTAAATTTTTAGAGAAAACACTTAACTGCTAGAATACATGTTTTGTATATAATCACACTTCAGCTGTGCACTTTTTTTTTTTTCACACCCAACCTCAGCTTTCTCTCCACTGCATCCTCTACCTGGTGTGATGGGTGGAGCCTCAAGTTATGGTTAATGATTCAACCCCAGAGCTGCTGAGACTGACAGATAGAGAAAGAGGAGGAAAGACTGAGAGTGAGAAAGAGAGAGAGAGAAAGCGAGAGAGAGAGTGAGAGAGAGAATAAAAATAGTAAAAGCTGAGGAGCAGACATGGCAGTGTAAGCTGAGAAAGTGTGCGGAAGAAGTAATGCCAGAGAGACAGCAGACAGCGACTGCATGTTTTGTGTCTGCTCAGGTGTGTCCAGTCTGTAGCCGGTCTGGGGGTCAAGCAGGTCGCAGAAGCTGTATGCAAAGCGAATACTTCTGTTCGACTGGAAGTGGATCTTGTGAGCAGTTCAGGGTGATTGTTTGGCTCCTATCATCCATGCGGCCTTTATAAGCTGCGCAGACACTCATCTCCTCTCTTGATCACACACAGCCTGCAGGTGAGTGTGACTCTGACGTAACTATTGTGTCTCTGAGCGCTGGATGTCATGTAAATCCTCTTTTTTTTTGTCACTTTGACAGCTTTGTTGAGTCTGTGCTGCAGATCCATATTTTGCCAAGTGGCTCAGTGTGTTTAAAATACTGATTACCAGCTTTAAAGGCTTGTAAAGAGCGAAATACGCCTTTTTTTCTTTTCCTCTTTGAGGTATGACAGTTATTGCAACCACAATTCTATTAAGTAAAAAGATGAGGTTCTGCACCTGCTAAAAACCCTAACACGCAGTGAAGGAGTGTTCTTCAAACATACCACCAGACTAGAAACATACTCGGAGCAGGTTCCTATTACAGGGCATCTTATGAGATTTCAGCTGTAGTTACACTTGGCCATGAATTAGTAATGAGGCAGTATGGAGTGTACAGTATGCTGGCTGTATGGGGATCTGTCTGGCATCGTGTTCCTGCTGTGCAGACACAAAGACCCCCTTATTTTTAGTTGTCTCTGCTAATTTCTGTTTTCACATTCTCTCCCAGAAATGAACAAGACGAATCTCTGCTTATAGGTCTGTTGCTGACTGTTGCTGATCAGTCAATGTTTAAAAAGTCTTTTCACCATCCGTATGATACAGCTAAAAATATATTTGACATTGCATCACATGAATAATAAAAAAAAAAGAATAAAACAGCTAATACACAACCGGCAGCTTCTTATGGGGCTCACTGTAACAACCCCCCCCCCCAGGCTAAAAGGGCAGGGTTAAACGAACAATGGTTTAAATGTTGACCAGCAGGCACTAAAGGTTATCATCTCTCTCTGCCTCAGTGGTCTTTATTTGTGGTTGCAAGTTCCTAGAAAGCTTACAAATTGTGTTTGTGCACTGCTCTCTCTCTCTCTCTCTCTCTTTGTGTGTGTGTGTGTGTGTGTGTGTGTGTGTAGGCAACAGGTTAATAAAACACCCCGGCATATATTTGACTTCCAAGTATGGTGCAACACGCAGCGACATATTTTTTTTTGCGATTACGTCCCCTGTAAAATTTTAATGAGTGTTAAGCTTTGTCTTTCCTGCGACACAGGCCTATTAACACTTGGCAGTGAAGCTGCATGGTTTTATGCAATGGACTGTATCGTCACACTGAGTCACAGGCGATGTGGAATATATCCAACATAGGTGACTGGGAATGCTGTGAAGAAGTTATTAAAGCACCTAAGGGTCTTATCCAGCTCCTTGCCACCTTCTGCACAGACCTGCGTCACAGAAACACTCTTATTCTGAGAGAGGAACAGGAACCATTTTATATTTGCCCGTCACAGTTTGCTGTGTATTGCTCAGTCACTTTATGATTTGCTTTAACATCATGTCTAATCTCAGAGCTGTTCAATGTTCAGGGTGAGGCGGTGGTAACTGGGGTCACATGATGAGCACGATGATCATAGGCAAACAACTCGGCCACCACAGGCCTCGCTAACAGGCCTTGTGTTTGTGTTGATCGTAACGTTTGGTGGTGGTGAAGACGTCTCTTTATCAAGGCTTTTGCGAAGCAGATCTCCTGGATGAAGAGAGATACCGGCTAACCCCTCGCACGCAGCCGGGCTAATGAATCCGCCTCAGTTCATTTGATAGCATGCGCACACATTCGCTGTTTGGCTGCTTCCACTCTCAAATTTAAACACTGAATTATACAGCAGAGGTTGTTAACGTCACACATCACTGTAGCAGCACACAAGCGGAGAAAATAAAGAAATGCACAGAAGGCTCACAGTCCGCAACAGGGGAACGTTTAATGAAGGGTTTTATACTGACAGGTTTTGTGCTGCCATTGGTCACAGGAACAGTAATAGATCTTTAGCAGAAGCTGGCAGGGTGTGACAGCTTTCAGAAAGCACCCTGTTGACTGTCCATCATTAGTCTGCATTATTCAGCTGGGATCTCGCTGTGTGCCGGCAGTGGAGCTCACTGCCTTGTTTATAGTTACATTAAATATGATATCATCTCTACACATATCAGCGTGTATGGCGCAGTATTTTATGTCTCAACTCAGATGCTTAATTTAAACTTCCTATACGTATCTACCTAATCTGCTGATGACTCTATGGATTCCTCCCATGTATCTTCATATTTTGTACGTTTTCCCCCTGTAGCCATGGAGAAGCAACTAGAGGACCTGAAGCAGCAGCTAGAAAAACAATGTCTGATCAACCAGGAGCTGCAGAGGCAAAATAAAGACCTGGGTAAGCACAGCCATACCGCCTTAAGTCTTGTAAGGAGGAATGCCACCGTCCAACAGGTTCACACCTGGGTTGTGACCACAGCCAGTTGTGATCTAGCAATGTACTATAGTGTAGTGATTACCAACTAGCAGTGGCGAGGGGGGGGGGGGTAGGTGCAAAGATACAACAGCTAAAGATTGGCTAAAGGTAATGGATAAACAGTTTAAATAGTTGTAATAATAGCTTAAGATAATGGGTAAATGATGAATAAATAGTAAAACTACCTAGCTAGCTGCAAAGGATAAAAAGTTGAAATAAGTAATGGGTAAATGGTGGGAATATTTAGCTAAAAATGAATGAATAAACAATGAATAATGGATAAATGGTGGAAATAGTTAAAAGTAATGAATAAATAGTTGACATAAGTGATGGATAAGGATCATTATCAAATGTTGAATTAAATGTGCCTCAAAAATCCAGTGTCAGTTGGGCTGTAAAAGTAGCTTTTTTTCATCAATGTCTGCCATGAAAGAAACAGATAAATCATGCCAGAGAAAGTGCTACATTAGAGTAGGATCTACTTTGTGATAAAAGAATGAATCTGCTTTTATCCTCACAGAGCAACGACTGCAAGAGAAAGAAAAACTTTTGCAGGAGCTGCAGAGTCAATATCACGACCTGGGTAAGAGGCAGGGACACACACACACACACACACACACACACACACACACACGATTCTATGTGGCAGCAATTTAGAGTAGTTAACCCTCCATTTGTGCTCCTCTGTTTGCCTGTTCCAGAGTTTCCCTCCCACAGCGGTAATGAGATTGAACCAGAGGTCAGGAAGAGCCGTGCGGCTGTCATTGCCCCCGAACCGATCCGTGAGACCCTGGAGATTACACGCACTCAGGTCAAGAAAACTGCCAGGTCGGTAATCAGAACTGCTTATGAGAGAAAATCCCTGTATTTAAGTAAGACAGCACTTGATTTTTTTTTTGCCATTGTGACAAATCCACTCTAATTGCCTCTTCAGCAAACATCAAACGCCTACACAATGTTTGCATGTGGCATGAGAGCAACTTCAAGTGACCTTACATCAACATGACTTCTCTCATCTTTCATCACCAGTGAGAAGAGTGTGATAGTCAAAGCCATCCAGAAGAATGACTTCCTGAGCCGCCTCGACGACGAGCAAACGGCCATGATGGTGGAGCTGTTAGTGGTATCTAACTTCCAGCCGGGGGATGAAGTCATTAAAGAGGGCTCCGAAGGAGACAGCATGTACATAGTGGCAGGTGGGGACACACCTGAGTGTGTGTGGGTGTGTGTGTTTCTAATTCTAATGAAGAGTTGTTTTAAATGATGTTTTTAATATTCAGATTCATGCAAAGTCTACACACCTGTATAAAGCAGCTCTCTCTGTTCCTCCCGTCCTGTAGCTGGTGAGCTCCTTGTCACCCAGGCGGGCCAGGACCTCCGAACTCTAAACTATGGTGATGTGTTCGGGGAGTTGGCCATCCTGTACAACTGCAAACGGACAGCAACGGTCAAAGGTCAGCCTCTGTGATGGTTGTATATGCACATACATATAGCGAGTGCAGGTATTTACAGCATGCTATTGTGTGCTATGTGTGGTGCCATGAGATTATTTGTGTGTTCAGTAGTGTTTAAAACAGGGGCTGCAGTGTATACACTGTAATTCAAACAACTTTCTTGGGGCCCTGAGCATGAATGTTTTTCAGGGCCTTGTGTTTCTCTCACTGTTTGGTCTAATCACTCATTCTCTTTGCTTATGACCGTCAACCAGACTGAATCACTAAAACTTCAGCTTTTCATCACCTATGTTGCAGCGAAGACAGTGGTGCGTCTGTGGTGTATGGAACGACAGACCTACAGGACGATCATAACCAACAAGTCTAAGAAGAAACGGGAGCAGCTCATGGGCTTCCTGAAGACGTGAGTTCACACGATAGACTCTGCAGCCAGTAGGGGTTTTAAATCAGCACAATTTGTCCGAACTAAAGGAATAGCTCAACATTTTGTGGAAACTACTGTATTATCCCAAAATGCTGATCTGTTCTTGATGGTGGATCTCTTTGGTGGTTTTTTCTTTACCCAATCACCTCTTTTTCTACCTTAACACCTTACCATGAACAAAGTTTTTCCTGGCTTAATGGACCACGAACAACGTCTAACTCTTCTGCTATATTCTTTGGATTCCGTCACAGATCTCGTACTCTGAAGGACCTGAATGATGTCCAGTTGTCCAAGATCATTGACTCCATGGAGGAGGTGTGTAATAAGATGTCCCATTATGGACTAGGATGTTAGCAATAACTATTTTCTTATAAAAAAAAAAAATCCAGTTCTGGTGATTTTAACCAGCACATTTTAAAACACATTGCACAAACTGAAACATAAATAGTAACTGGGCTAAACACAAGAATGACATTTCTTTTGGATGTGAAATGTTGACATTTTTGAATTGCAGTAACCGAGGTTTATATACGGTTTCATGAGTTAAATTTATAGCTTTGTTTTCCTGTAAAATACAGACTTTATTGTCAAGACAAACACATGATGAACATTGTGTAAATATGTGGAAGTGACTCTTTTATGGCCTTGTCTTTTTTGTGTTGTCTTTCCCAGGTGAAGTATCAGGACAAAGATGTTATAGTTCGAGAAGGAACTGATGCAAACACATTCTACATCATCCTCAAAGGAGAGGTATTACAGTGTCATGCTGTGTGCACAAACTCATATTTAAACATGATATTGTACCAGCCTGTGTGTGTATACACTATATATATATGAACTCTGTCTCCCTGCCTCCCATGTGTGTTTCCCCCCTCAGGTCCTGGTGACTAAGAACGTGAATGGGCAGCAGAAGCAGATTCGCAGAATGGGAAAAGGGGAGCATTTCGGGGAACAGGCCCTCATACGGTAACCATGGCAACACGACACGTGCCTGAGGATATTTGTGAGAGCCTTGTGCAACATCCACTGCTCCGTGCATCCTCTTTGGCTGCTGTCATCTTTGGCATTTTGGTTGGATAGACCTGCTGATCGTGTCAATGTGAACAAGTCATTTGGAGTCACAGAAGGAAATGAAATGAAATTGAAGTTTCTCTAAATTTAGCTAATTTTAGGTTGTTCAAATGTGGTGCAGTAAGCGTGTGGCTGACTGATGTGGCTGTCAGTGGTGCTGCATAAAAACCAACAATACAGTATGTAGAGTGATAATATATAAATAATAATAAATGATAAGATACCATTCAGCTAGTACCTCTAAACTGCTGAGTATAAGGCAGCATTTGTGTTGTTTTATTGGAAGGTTTTTGAGATGCAGATTTGTGCAGTGTGAATTAATAAATATGCAACGTTTCCTCACTTCTGTGGAGAAAGTGACTCTTCTGTATCTATGTGCTGGAAAATCCTGCACCAACCAATCCTCCTCCATTATTCGCTGTTATTTTATTTAATCAGGGCCTAGTTGATGACAGTCCTGCTGCAGAAAAACAAAATGTTAAAAGATGTCATTGATTTCAGTTGCTAATTCAAAGATTTCTCTCATTTTTGACAGCTGAGGTGTTGACAAATTGGTATATACAGTAATGACATACAGTTGTCCTGGGTTGACATGCAATGTTTTTCCTTTTGCAGGGAAGTTTTGAGAACTGCCACCTGCACTGCTGATGGCCCTGTTACATGCTTCTCCATTGACAAGGAGTGAGTCTGACTTGACATTAAATTTTGAGCGTAAACGAAGGTGATGTGATCTGGATTTCCTCCGGTGTATTTGTTCTCTGTCAGTGTCGCCTGGTTTAGCCTGTACTCTGTTTTCTTTCTGTTGTGTGTTTGTCACTTGCTGATTAATGCACAGGTTGACTAACAACGCCTTTTCCTTCAGGGTATTTGAAGAGACAATTCCCATAGAGCACCTGGAGCTGTTTGACGAGTGCGTACTATAAAATATGTTTCCAGTTAATACTTCTACCTATTCTCTCTGTCTTGCCAAAATTCGTATGTATTGACTCTCGCTTTTTTTTTTTACTACCAGCTCCAAAGTGCTGCAGGAAGCACATGTTCCAGAGAAGTCGAGGTGAGTGTGTGTGGCAGACGATAAAACTTGGTGGATGCAGGAAAAAAAGATGTAACACAATCATACGAATCACACAAACGAACTCCTTGAAATGAAATAGTTATCATTAGTTAAAAGCTCTCTGTGTTTCTCAGTACCACCTCCACCTTGAGGTTTAAGGATCTGGTTCCTGTGCTGTACCAGGAGGGTCGCTTCTTAGGAGATCCTGTCACGCTTGGAGTCGGAGGGTTTGGGCGTGTTGAACTGGTGAGTGTATTTTTGTGTGTATGTGTGTGTATTTGCTGGAGTGTGAAATACGTAAGTTCTCTTATCCAAAATCAAACTGGGGTAGTTGTCATATAAACATTACTTTGAGATAGGGGGAAAACTTTAACTTTAACTTAAATTTTTTTCCTGATTGAAATGCATAAGACTGAAATCCCAGCAAGAGAAATGCAGGATTTAGGACAGGAATGAGGCAATACTAAGGGACTGTATGAAAATTAACAGGATGGGGAGAATGGTTGAGTCTTTTTGACCCACCCCCTTCACTTGGAAAAAACACCCACTAATATATCAAAACTATATGTTTATGGAAAACGTGAGGAAAAGGCATGAAAGAATCGAAAACACAGCAGCTCCCTATTTTTGGAGAAAATGCTACTAATCTACTTAATCAGACAATCCTGTTAACAAAGGAGAAAATAACCTCCTGCTTTTCTGACCACCTCTCCCCTCCTAATAATTTTCATACAGTCCCTAAAATAAGCTACAGGATGATTGACCTTGCAGGCCCTCCAAGTTCAAACTACCAATATTAGTCAAAAGTAAATACATTTAAGTAAACGATCAGGTTGTTTGTGGACCTTTAAATGTAATTGATAACATATTCAAGAAAAAAGAAAATCATTGACATTTCTTCCATTTCACTACAACTTTCTCTGTATCAGCTAACATGTGCTTTTAAACTCATCCAGTAAAGATATTTTCTACCTCCAAATTATCCAGAAAACTGCCACCAAGACATCAATGTATCACAAAGCCTGATGTCTTTGTCTATTTTGTGATACTTTGGGTTATATTTTTTAATTCTAAGATGACCACAGTGAACCATGGCAAATACTACGCCATGAAACGAGTCAGCAAGAAGCACATTGTTGCCAAGAGACAGGAGGAGCACATGCTGTTTGAGAAGAAAATCCTTAAAGCCATCCAGTGTGACTTCATCGTCAGGTATCTGCGAGTGAACGCACACTGAGTGTAGCCACTTAACATCACTGCATAACAGTTGCATGCTCAGGAAACTATCTGAGAGTAATTCATCTTGCCTTTCTATCCTCTCTGTGTAGGCTTCATGCAGCTTTCAAAGACACACGATACATCTACATGGTCATGGAGTTCTGTGGTGGTGGGGAGATCTGGACCAAACTCAAAGAAGTGTGAGAAAACAGACGACAAGCCACAATAAAATGGCATTGTTTGGTTTTTGTTTGTTTTTTTGATGAAGCAGGATATTGTGTATGCTGTCACACAAGGTAGAATCAGTGTAAACAATAGGATATTATAAAAGAGAGACGATTTTTATTCAATCACTGTTTTAAAAAGCTGTGGTGGCTTTATTGGTAGGAAACTTCATTTATCGCCCTCAGGCTATCTTGAGATCTCCACGTCAAATGCACTGAAATTGCACCAACATTCAGTGCCACTATCTGACACAGAGAAATATGTGCTGATGCAATCTATAGTGCCAACAATAAAATAAACTTCAATTTCCAAGGGCCGCTCGTGCCCAGACCAATGAAAATAATAGCAATAGAAGGCGATGGGATGCAATAAATTTATTTGACAGCAAATTAAAGCGTGTCACTGTGATTTCAGAGGGCGTTTTGACGAGTCCATCGCTGTGTTCTGCACTGCCTGTGTGGTGGAGGCCTATGCCTACCTCCATAAGAAGAACATCATGTACAGAGACCTGAAGCCTGAGAACCTGATGCTGGATATAAAGGGATATGTCAAATTAGTGAGTCCTTGTCTGTGAAGAAGTGTGTCTGCTCATTTATTTGTGCCCTCTTTAAGCTCTAAGTACAGATTAAATATTCAGGAAATACACCTGAATGTCACAATGTGCTTTTGCATTAAGGGGGACTTCGCAAGGGTTTCCATACCTAGAGCCTGTGTATGATCTGCATACTATATGTGTGTGTGTGTGTGTTTGTGTGTCTGTGTGTGTGTGTGTGTGTCTGTGTGCCTGTACAGGTGGATTTTGGTTTTGCCAAGGAGTTAGTACGTGGTGAGAAAACCTACTCATTTGTCGGTACTCCTGAGTACATGGCCCCAGAGATCATCAAGAACCAGGGACATGACTTTGCAGTCGACTTTTGGTCCCTTGGCATTCTGATCTTTGAGCTACTGGTGGGAAGGTAATACTAATACTAATACTAATACTGCCAGAAAAGGTTTGAGAATCACTGCAATAGAGTCACAGAAATATGGCAAAGTGAGAATACATTGAAAATGAGACAAATCTTAATGCTGACCAGCAGATGGCAGCAGGGAAGTATGGCTGACATCTGCAGCAGTGAAACACATCTGTCTTTTCTCATCATTTAGTGCCTGGAGCCACAGGTTCAGGTTACCCAAAAGAACCACTGTGGATGTTCTGAGACATTTTCTTTTAATGTGATAATAGCTTTATATCGAAAGATTATCTAACATCAAACGTATTTTCTATCTTTCAGCCCTCCCTTTTCAAGTTCAGAGCCCCAGAAGATTTATGCCAAAATATTGGAGGGCGCCCTCAAGTATCCACCTTACCTGAATGAAGCAGCCAAGTCCATTATCAGTAAGCTTTGCAGGTGAGAGAACGATACTGACTGCGTCATGGTTACAATTTTATATAGTGATACATCTATTACTTCAGTGTGTTGCCTGAATAACTTTCTCATAATATAGAATTGGACCATGTAAAAGGTAAGGTATAGAGCATTTGGGCATTTCAGACAGTTCTTCCTATGTGCCTCTGAACGTGTCTGCAAATCAATACATTGTATTATAACATGCATTTGTGTATTTATGGTTTCTGAATACAAATGTGTTGAAAAGTGGAAACTGATGTAAAAAAAGATATGTAAATGTCCTCCGTATGACTGACGTCTTGCATTTTTGTTCACAGACCTCGGCCAGGTCAGAGGTTAGGAAACAAGAAGGATGGAATCAAAGATGTCCGAAATCACAGGTAACCACGGCAACATGTCTTTTATAAGTGTTAAAATGTAAAGTAGGTACGATACTACACAATCATTGGATAAAAAAGACTTAAAAAAAAAAAAAAACATGTTTATTTTAGTCAGTTTAAGCTCCTCTGGTGCTTAATGAGCTTTTTAATTTAGAATCAATCATTTCAGTCCGTTCTCATTGTATTTGACTTGTAATCTCCCTCCTCTTTTCCCTTCAGGTGGTTCAGCAGCATGAACTGGCACAAGCTGCGGGTGGGTCAGCTCGACGCTCCCACGGTCCGGCTCATACGCAAGGCAAGTCACACCTCCAGCCAAGTGCTTCTACTATTGTGTGAAAAGTGGTAACATGCTTTGTGTAGTTTAAAGAAAACAGAACCAAAGAATGTAGCTGGTTCACTTTCAGAGAAGATTTTGTGCATTAACTCTTTAAAATACACTTTTACACTTTTATAGCCCTTTATATTGTGCTTTCAAATCTTCAGCAGTTCTCTATGACACTGAAAATGCATTATTATATGTGCAACAATCAAAGTAAAATTTTGAAAGAAATATGCTTACATGTTATTTATAAAGAAGTGAACACAAGATGCAGCCAATGTGCTTCAACAATGTCTTTTTTCTCCGTCAGGGCCCCTGCTACATCAACTTTGACCGTTTCCCTCTGGACCAGACAAAGGCAGACGAGGAGTTCTCCGGCTGGGACCACGACTACTGATTCTGACTATTGAGCCGAAAGGATCAAAAGCCACATGAGTCGCCCACATCACCCCATTACAGAACCAAATCAGACTTTTACTTAACTAACTGGAGCCAAAACAGGGCTAAGGCCACACGATGGTAGCAGGAGCTCTATATTGAAAAAGCATAATTCATGTCATACTGAGTTGATTATTAAATTAGAGTGAAACTGAAGTGAATCACCAATTTCCAACATATTTATTGAAGTGTTGTGGAGGACGTGAGGACAGGACTGTCTGTGATTTCAGTGCAGGGAGATTTGGTGCCTGATGACTCTCTTCACCGACGAGAATAAAACACCCATCCGCAAGTGCTTAGCTCACAATAAAGGCTTGAGTCATATGGTACAATATGTACGAAAGGAAGGACAGCTCTTGCCAAATATGAAGCCAAATTGAAAAATGAATGCTGCCATATCTGCCACAACAATATTGTTCTTTAAAGTTTGTTGTTCTTCAGGATCTACATAGTTTTAGAGATAAAACAAGCTTACCTGCTCATAGCAAGGCTGTTAAATGCGTTAGTATTGTTAGTTTTTTATTATTATTAATATAAACTGTCACTATCTTTTACAATTTTTCCTTTGTTTTTGGAAAATGCCCTCTTTTTGTGTGCAGATTATTTTCACGCACCTTGATTGTAATTTAGAAAGATCATAGAACATCCTGATGAAAGCTTTCTACATGACTTGAGTTTAGTAAATAAAAAGTACTCTTACAGGCTTGAGTGAGCTGTGTTTGTTTCCAACACTTACCCTCCAACGTATGACAATATAAAGTGTGAAATGGTGCACATTTTTTGCTGTTGTGGCCAAATCACACACACGCAGCCTACAGTGAACAATAAAAGTATTTGGAGATTCGATGTGAGATAATGAACAATACACGAGGGGGAATACTGTGCCTGTTAAAATGTTCTCAAAGTGGAAAATGGCCTGAGACAGAGTGAGGGGCTTACAGGTTTAGTCCGATGTGCTTGATATTGGTTGCAGCTGATTGTGAGGCTCTGGAGGGATACGGTTGTCTCTCATGGCAGCAGGATTTAAGGCAGGAGGAAAGAGTCATCCTGTTCCTTCCTGTTAATGCCTGTGGTTCCACTGCTGAGACCAGTTTTCCACATCAAAAAAAAAAAAAAAGAAAAAAGAAAACTCACATGAAAGCAAACATTTCTTCCATAGGGGGAAAGATACACTGCCAGATGTTTCCCTCCTGCAGGAAAATACACAACACCTTGTAGTCTAGAATTTAATACACTAACAGCAATGACAGCAGTGGCTCAGAGGATGTACAGTACCGTACAAAATGATCTCTCCACAGCAGTGAACGGAGGTTTCCTACTCTCCTGCTTGTAGGATTCCTGTGAAATCACCAAAAATCGACAATGTGTGAATCCTTTTCTTTTCTTTACAAATCGACTACTCTGTCAACTACTCTGGCATAGCAGGCTACCACTGCTTTACACTGCAGCAAAGCTACTCTATAGGGTCTAGTTGGTAGGTTTAAGTCTAGTTTATTCACTAAAGCTACTGGTCATTAGTTAAAGGTGTTACAACCCCTTTAGTTTCAGCTCAACAATTATTCGAGATGTTCTTGGAAGTGACCATTAGCTATTGCCTTACACTGAGTGTTTTGGCGTTTCATCACAGGACACCCTGAGTTATGTTAGGCCCGCCGCAGGCTGATCAGACCTGGGTGTGTGCGTCTTGTGGTTAGCCTCTAGACGGTCACTTGGGGAAACAGATGGGATCTCTTCGTTTCAGCCACTGCCAGTGACTGGTCCTTTCTGCGGCGTTGGCAAGGGCTTAACTGCTTTCCCGTGGGCCTGCCCTCTGACCCCTGCCTTGATTGGACGCGCTTCAACCCTCCAGTCTCGCTTCTCAGTGTCAGCTGCAAGGTTGGCGTATCACAGCTTTTTCTGTTCAAAGGCCTCTTCCACCACATCCTCCCAGGGGACAGTGAGCTCGACAATTAAGGCGCACCGGCAGGCATTGGACCAGAGGAACAGATCTGGTCGCAGGTTGGTCGCTGCAATCTCGGGGGGGGAGATCAGTCTCTGGTCTATGTCAGAGCACATTTCCAGTCCCTGGCTGTGTTCAGTGGGCATGAGTAAGGAGATGAGAGGCTAGCTCTATTTTTCTCTCCGTCTTGAATGAAAGATGGCAGCATGGGTCTTCACAGGCATGGCGTTGGTTGTTACCTTCTTGCACTCAAGTTCGTCCGCCAAACACCTCAGCATTTGGTTGTGTCACCTGGTGTATCCGCCTTGTGTAAGGCTGGTTTTACATCCAACCAAGATGTGCTGTACACAGAGAACAGGCTTAAAAGCCATTCAAACTACTACGCCAAAAAAAAATAAATGAAATTATTGAAAACTATAACAAAATATAACACAAAAAAGTCACATGCCTGCAAAAAATGCTACTCAACTGAGCTTTTTGCAAAAAGCTCAAAGGAATGATCTGCAAAGAGAACTTCAACAAATTAAACTGCAGCTTCATGAAGAAAAAGATTTGCATGTGGAGAGGCGGTGAAGGGACTCTGAGTGGGAAAAGGTCCTCCGCAAAGAAATCTGTGACCTCAACGAGCTCCAGAGGGAATGGAGCGAGTGTGCAGCTTCATTTGTCCCTAAACTCAAAGCTTTGGAGAGGGAGAACAAGGCCTTGATTACTCATATACAACAACTTAAAATGAGCTGCAAAGAGAATCATTTGACTCCCAAAGATTTGTCCGAAAAGGACAAGGCTGAGAGCGCAGAGAAAGTCAGCGTGATTCATCTAGAAACATTGGCACAAGATGAAAATGACGTGTGTGGCCAGGAGGAGCCCAAGAACTCAGAGGAGGGAAAGGTCCTCAGTCAAGAAACATTCGTAGTCTTGGTTATGAAGCTCCAAACCAAGGTCTCGGATACACTTGAAGCTTTGGACAGTCAGGTCAAGGTCTTGAACAACAGTTTTCTTCAAATGAGCTTTATGGCTGATAAATAAAGCGCAGAGAAGGCAGAAAAGAAGGCCCTGCAAAATGTAATTAAGGATGAATCTTAGCAGTAAAGTCAAAAAGAAATGGACTTGCTGCTTAGTAACCTTCAGCTGCAGCTGAAGGGTACTGAGCAGGAGAAGGCCCCTTGTCAATGAAATAGCCTGGGAAAAGGAGAAGAAGGCAGATAGAAGAGCTGAATCAGATCTTTGAAGGAAAAAGTTTAAGAGTAGAAGAGCTGCTAGAGAAGTTAAAGGGAAAAAAAGCCATCAAGGAGGAAGATTTCATAAGAATCCAGGTCCTCAACATGAAGAATAGACAGTTACTGGAGTCCAACGTGCAGCAGAAGCTGAGGGCCTCTGAAAAGGAGAGAGTCCTTTCCCTGTAAGTGCAGGAGCTGGAACAAAAAGAGAGAAGGAAGGGGTTCACCCAAAGCTCACTGCTACATCTACCTCAGAGGAGGAAAAACCCCAGCCTGAGAAGAAAAACACCAAAAACATAATAGTACTTCAGTTCAACATTTTTAAGAATATGTCTGTGAATATTCTCAGTCATCATCCATAATTTATTATTTGAAGGTCCCTAAGATCTACTGATATATACAGTCATACGATCCTGTTTACTGAACCAACCTAACAGTCAATGTATGTCTAGACTCCAGATGATAAATGTTTACCAGACAGGATAAAAAACTTCTGACTTCTTTCTGTGAATATCCTCAGGTCTTTTTCACTGTCTTCCTGTGAAATATCTGCTGAGAACATTGTGCTGTGAGCACCGACTCCTGCAGCCTGAGGTTAAATTTAACCCACCGGGGGAAGCTGATTATTTGCGTCACAGCAAATAACAGCTTTGTTCTGTTGCTATTCTTTTCTGGTTTGTTCTTTCTGGTTGGCTTTTCTCCTCTGAGCAGCCTTGAGTTAATTTAACTCAGTGTTTACACCTGTGTTGATTAATCACTGGTTGCACCTGTGCTCAGTCTACAAGCTCCTGTGCTTGGTCGTTGCTTTTTATGTTTGAGAGATCTGAGCAGGCATCTGTGTCTGCGTGGGCGGTCCGGATAAATGATTAGCTATAGCCTGCTGACCTGCAGTGATTTTATTGCCCAGAGTTTATTACCACTTTTATTGCCTCAGTTCTGTGAGAAAGACCAGTCTTTTGAGAGTCATCCCCTGTTCTTCTATCAGTCCTCACAACATCTTTTACACCAAGTCCCATTCATATTACCTACAATATTCTCAAAGGTCTCTTTTGCTCAATGCACAGTTAATTCATTAAAAGTGAGCGTTTAATGTCCAGTTCTGCATCATATAGCTTATTAGTTTACTCCGTGTGGATTGGCATTTTCTACATGGAGAGTGCATGCAAGCTGATGTACAACATAAGTGTGTTTCTTATGCAAGCTGTATCCCAAACATGTAAGTTAATGCATCAGCACACTAATGAGCCTGTGTGTATGGGTGTGTTTATGTGCGGTGCACAAACATGATCATGCTGAGCCTCTCACAAGTATACTTATGTAACCACCTCAATCAATAGTCTGGATCTGCATTCACGTTCTATAAGAGACAGGGAAGGTATAGTCCATGGGAATACTCATAATAACTACAACCCCTGTAAGACTACAAATCATTTGCACACTGCACTTTAACATCCATCTACTTGCAACTAAAAGAAGAGTCTCAAATACTGCCACCAAACTATCTTATCGTATAAAAAGTTTTTTTCCTTTTTTCTGGCTGCTTGGGCACAAAAAATTCAACATTAACATGTTATCACCTTTTATATGTGCTAACATGCTGTTTTTCTATTTATACATCCAGGGACACAGCAAGAGTTGTGTTTCTGGCCTCCTGGTGAATGCCATGTTCATGGCAAATCATTTAGACTGAGATGTGACAATATCTCTCCCATCCAAGAAGCACAGAGGTGTCACCAAACATTGTCAAAATGGCAGCAACGCTTTTATCGCTGACTGCGACACTTAAATTGAATTCATTATCAAGGCAAACAGAATCAGTCAACACTAATTTAAAAGGACCTGATCAATTTGTTTGTATCTGGTTTCTAATGACTACATTATCACAGCAAAGGCAGCTGACTTAAATGATGTGATGATGTGGCTAGCAGCAGGGTGTAACCATTTTGGAATAATGTTTAAACCAAGTCTGAATAGGTGGTTTGCTGCAGAAGTCCAATATTTACTATCTTTTAGCTCTGTTTTTGGTCTCCACCAACTCCTAAGGGAAATGTCTGCTCCACGATGTTCACCTGCTGGTCACAAACTTTATCTGTCTCCCTGTCTTTTGAGCGCTGGGCAGGTAGTGTACAGTGAGTTAACGAGAGCTTTTTCTGCAAAAATAAAACCTTGCCTGCTTTGCTTCGAAATTACACCAATGAGAACTGTGAGACTGAACCAAAGCACTCAAGTTGTGGGCCATAAACCAAAACAACTAGCCACAAGATGCTATACTCCTTAGAGTTAAGAGGAACATGTAATTCCTTTTAAGTTATAGTTTTTTTTTTAATCCTTTAATAATATAAAAAATATTGATTAGAGCAGCTTTAGTCTGACAGAGAATATCAATCCAAAAAAAGCTCACATGTACTTTAAGATGCATACAGTGTCTTGGCATGTACTGGAAATATATAATAAAAAAAATAATAAAAAAATAGAACTTGAAAGCTAAAACTTGCTATGTCGTCTATGGAAGCTCTTACTCGCAGTTCACTTCCCTCCTGTGCTTTACTCGTTCCTGTTTACAGAGGTAGGACTCTCATCTTGTGTCAATACATGTGTGAGATTTCCTTTGAGATTTCCTTCCCTCTGTTTTTCCCTGACTTTTAACAGGCTTTTCCCTCCAGGGTGTTTTAGCTGTTGTGACTGCAAAGAATTGGCAGTTATTATTTATTTGACCAACCCCACCCCCACCACGCCACACCTGTTGCAATAGGCCTGCAATAGTGTGACTTTGCTGTGATTTTGCCTCCTGCTAAACTATCCACTTTATTGGCCTTCACGCTGGCAGTACAGCCAGTTGGTAAATACATCTTGTTCACTGATCTCAATGTTCACTGAAGCCGAGATTTTCTTCCAAAGCCATTTGATTGAGGAAGTTTAAGCTTTGAATTAACCGCAGTCGTCCATGTAACTGATGTTATGTCAGTTATTCTGCTTGTGTGTCCTTCGAATAAATGGTTCATTAAAACTCTTCAGAGACTGGTCGCAACAACTGAGTTGCTTCTCTGTGTATGTTTTCTTAATCGCTGTTTGTTGATTGATGATGGAAACCCCACTCATTCACAACAAAGGGATGAAGACTAGAATTTTCCAGATGTTAAAAATACAAACAAACACTGGATAACGGTATGATTCATCTTGTGTTACATCCCTCTGCCCGCCTCTACCCTTCACCTCCCAGCTCTAATTGCATGGAAACCTACTTGAAAATGCAGCTTGCCAGCGATAGCCGAATGGACAATGTGCACAGATTTCTGCTGAATATGTGTACGTTTAAAACTTTGTGAGTGTTATTCCATTGTAAGTTTAATGTTGACGTTTTACTTGCTACTGTTTCCCAAGAGGCTGAGAGTTATTTCAGATTTCCAACAGGCCACGGCTCTCTGCACACCAATCAAAGTTACAGGAGTTTGGTCGTGCATAAGTTCTCTGTGTATGTAGAGGGATCTCAAACTGCTTCCTCATTTGGCCCCAGTCACGGGTTTCTCTTGTGCATGAATGCACACGAATCCCCCTGGAATAGCTGCACTTACAGGTACCTACAATGTGTCATTACTGTTCTTCAGCGGAGCACTTCAGGATCTGAGCAGGTATACAGAGTTTGTGTTTCATATCTTTCATTTAAATGTATGATGTCGCTACGATTAACTGCACCATGATAAGGAGAAAAGTCAAAAGAACAGGATACAAAAGCTTTCAATTTACATCAGGTTATAAAAGTCACGATCGTAGTGTAATTATAGTAGACCTTGACATGCCATCGCAGGAAAGTGCAGGTGAGGTGAGGCAGACTCCTCTGCAGGTACCAGCGCCAAACTGAACGACTGAAGAGGGGTTTCTATCTTCAGGCCACCCGGGTCCTCAACACACACTGTTCACTTTAACAAACCTCCACACACACACGAACACTTCTGCAATACTGCATATTCTGTCTGTTTTCATATCATTAGTTACCCCTGTGTTTTTCTTATTGTGACAAATCAAAATGCTTCTTTTAAAATTGTGTCAATTTGACAAAGGTGTTCTCAGTTGCTGTTCTTTGACCATCATCAAAACCATCATCCGTTTGCTAAAGTACAACCTCCTGTCGCTAAAGGTTTACTACTAATACTACTAAACATCCCATTTTTCTCAAGATACCATTTATCAATACTAATCTCTACAATACTAATATCATGTCTGTGTGATAAACTTAGGGTTAACCTAGCTAAAAGACTGGAAGCAGGGGGAAACAGGGGGAAACTGTGTGTGTCTGTCCAAATTATATCTACTGCCAAACATACAAACAAAATCAGTCTACCTTTGTCCCTGCTTCTGGTCTTTAAGCAACATGTACATAGCTTTAATGAACACATTGCATCTTGCATCTTGTTTAATTAAATGCTTTAACAATTTCTTGGTAAACAGCGGCCAGGTGATATCCGGTCTTGTCATCAAGCAACCAGTTTCCAAGCAACCAGTCCAGTGAAGACTCAATCATTTAGGGATATTGTACCTCAGAGGTTGACATTTGTATCTATTTTCTACTCCACTAGTTTATCCAGTTGAGACTTAAGAGAAACTGGAGCATACTACACATCTCAGACAAAAGACATCTGTTCAAATTGCAGAGGCTGAAGTGTAGAGTGAAATGGATTTTTTTTTAAATGGTACAGTGACAGCTGTTGTCACTTTAGTGACTCACTGACCTCCATCAGCCTTGACAGCTCTCTGCTGCTGAGACAGCAACAAATCAAAATTTGTCTGACTTCAAGAAAAACTTGAAAACTTTACTGTTTAAATATGGTTACCTCAAACAGTATTTATAGATTTTATTGGCCACTTGGATTGAATGCAAGTCCAGTATTCACTATGCTTTTATCCCCGTTTTGGTCTCCACCAATTAGGTCCATTAAGGCAAGGCAAGAGGGAAATATCTGGTTAAATGCTCCACCAGCTAGTTGCCTTTTGGTCATGGGCAGCCATGTAAAGTGGGTTTATCAGTGTGTTTACTGAAAAAATAAATAAAAATAATGCTGACAAGAGGGCACCTCCTTTCATGTTACAGTCAATCAATTTTTAATATAAAAATACAGAATACAGTTTAGTGCTAAAGGGCAAAAATGTTGCAAAGATTTGGTTTCTTGTGATACTCTAAGATAAAAATTTATTTATGGCTTAAAAATGCCAAAGATCTTTTTTGTTTATGATTTGTTATGATATTAGCTGCATTACATTTCCAGCTTAACTGTTTTCTTTTGACTTTTTTATTGTGCTTTGTGTCTCATGAACTGATTTCTAATTAGATTAAATGAGCAGGAAACCATTTTCTGAGCATTTACACACTTAGTCAAACTCAAGCCATCTCAAATAATCCTTACAAACACATTTAGATGATACACTTAAGAGCACCTTTTGTAAATTGTTTATAAAAGGAAGAACTTGGGGAACCTGTTCCTTCAAACCTTTTCAAAGATATAGCTGAAGCATCAAGCCACAGCAGCTGCAAGTTCCCAAGAAACTTCAAGGGCATACAAGCACAAGCTTCTGTGCGGCGGTGTTAAGTCACAAATGTGTGTGATGGAGTAGAAATCTGTCCAGACCTGAGCTTGTGACGTTAACTTTAATGCTTTGGGGAAAGACTTCCTGCTGCACAGCCTCTTGGAAATGTTTCAACCTCTGCAGGATTTTGAGGTCAAATGAGATTCTCCAAAATAGACGACTTCTGTTATATGTATGTTATAAGACTGTTTAGAGAATATAAAGTAAGCACAGAGATGATAAATCACTGTTTAATTTACTCATTTACTTGCTACTGCTACCTCTTAACACTTGAATACACAAAGTAATTTTCTAATACGTATGTTTAGTTTCCACGTTCATCTGTGCATGCATATAATGCAATAACTATAACAGGCAATATCAGATCCTGATATGAAAGGAGAAATATTGCTTCCCTTTTGGTATCGCTCTAATTGATGTCTATTTTTAGCTTTAAGTGGTCAAGGACAGCTTGTCTTGATTGCCCCGACGGCACGCCACTGGTGAAAAAGCCATATTGCTGGGTTACTGTCATTACTTATCAAGGACACCTTCCCTAACTGTATCTATTCATACTCCCTGCGGAGTATGGAAGCAGTAAAGGTCAGGATGTCATTCATCCTCTCAGCGTGACAGGATATCCTATCTGCAACAGCCTGGACACAACAGGAAAATGCTGTTAAATTCAGCTAAAGGTCAAAGTTGAAATCATTTCCCTCTGGATTAAAGAGTTGGTCTTTGTTGTCAGGTTGACTTTTAGACTTTGTGATTAGCTGATTTAATAGATCACAGTAAGGGGCTGTCACCCATGTTTAACATAGTTTATATTTTTCTGTGTGGAGCAAAGCTGGAAAATCATCTTCAGAGATTTAGGATGAGTGGGTTATTGTTTGGAGGGTAGTCTTTCTTGCAGT
This sequence comes from Seriola dumerili, assembly GCF_002260705.1. Lineage (NCBI taxonomy): Eukaryota > Metazoa > Chordata > Actinopteri > Carangiformes > Carangidae > Seriola > Seriola dumerili. The sequence goes on from NW_019174280.1 coordinate 12,578,427, forward strand.
TTTCTACCTAATTAACCTCGTCAAGATTTATTTATACAAAAACTGAGGTGTAAAAACATGTTGTGGTAACTTATGAGATTTGGAGGTCCTGGTGGGCAGATTTGTCATGTTTGGCCAGAGACAAGGTAGCTGCTCCAGACTGTGCTGAACTAAGCTAACGCTTCCAGCTCAATATATAGCATATGTACTGTACACATGAGACAGGGGTGGCATCGAGCTTCTCATCTAACCCTCAGCAAGAAAGTGATCAAGTGATCAAGTATATATATATATATATATATATGTTTATGCATATATATGTGTGTGTGCGTGTGTGTGTGTGTGTGTGTGTGTGTGTGTGTGTATTTCCTAAAATAACAAGATTTAAGTACAGAACTGCCAACTGAGGCTATAACACTGACGTTAGGATTTAGCACAAGACACTGCTAGTATAGCCTCACAGATCTGCTAGCATGGCATAGCAGACTTTTAATCCTTTTCTTTTATCTTTGGATGGAGGCAGGCAAGTTGTTTCCCTGTGCTTCCACTGTTTATGCTGAGTTAAGCTAATTGCCTCCTGGCACTACATCCATAGTTAACACCGTGATGTAAGAATGGGATCAATCTTCTGATCTGTTTACAAGGAAGTGTACAAGCAAAAAGACTAAAATGTCATACTGTTCTATAAAGGCGTTATTGTCTAGACAAAAGCAGATATTGATGATCACTGACTGACTTTCAAAGGATGTCAACTGTCCTGCCCTTTTCTGTATCCACAGTGACACGTCCTATTCAGCTGAGATTGTCAATACTGTGCAGGAGATGGGTGCCACAGTGGAATCCACTGAACAGTATTGAACAGCATTTGCAAAACCATTATTCTTTAATGTATTCAATAATCAAGCCTTTTTTGCGGTCACAGCGGCTTGGCTCAGAATTGTTTTACATTACTTACTGTATTTAGGCCACTTGAGAGTATCTGACATCCTGCACATGCTGCTCAGAGAAATACATTCACACATGCTGCTGCAGTGGTATCCTGATGGCAGTAATGCTGATAAGTAGAACAGCATACTTACTGATGGTCCTCCTAGTGGAGGCAGATAGGTGCGCGCTGTGCTTTCTCCACACCTGCCGCTGAAGTGTCCTGGGGCGAGGCACTTCAGTCTGTCTGGTGCCACTCCTGCCTCCCTGTTGTAGTAATGCCTTTGAGGTGGATTAGAAAAACCCAAACATAGTGATTTTCTCTCCGCGGTGCAAGTTCATTTCTTGCCACCAACCTCCCAGCTTTTAGCTCAGTGCGCATGCTGAGCTCTCACATCTGTTACTATCCCAACACACACTTCTATTAATTCATATTAAACAGAATTCTGTTGTTGGGATCACTTCTCATCTGCTCACAAAAATCTGACCTGCACAAGGTTGACCATTAAACTGTGGGAGTTGACACTTTTTTAAGGGTAAGGTTAAGTTAGGACAAGTTAGTCAAATCTATCCTTCAACAATTCTCTTCAAACACTTAGTAACCAATTTTCCTTTGATTACTTGTTTTTATAAGGCTTTAACTTCTTTAAATTTAACTTCTCACCTTCCTGATGTGATGTAGGAGCGTACTCCAGGGTGCGTCGGTACACCATGACATCACAGTTGGATGTGGTTAAGCATACTCCTTACCACACCCACCCAGCGGTGAAAGAGACTTGAAACTTGAAACCAGAGAGGGCAGTAAAACATGCTTTTCAGCCTGGTTAGACACACACACACACACTCACACACACACAGTTGAGCTCACTCTCGATGTGCAAGGTAACCGCCGCTCTCTCCATGTACCTCTCCAACCTGAGACAGTTATGTTTGGTAGCTGAGTCACTGTTTTTTTGTCGTTTTTTTTCTCTCTGATGTCACTGCAGACAGAATCACTAATGAGCCAAACAATCTCCAACTGGACTGGCTGTGTGGCTGCTTGTCTGCAGGACACAAAACACTCACTCTCTCCATATAAGAATATCTCAAGCAGCCGTGCTTTGAGTGACTGTGGATGGATTCACTTATACAGTTACACGGAGTCAGCAGACAAAGATGAGTTTACTCAGTGCTTACAACAAAACTTTTATGGTTCTACTAAATTTACAGTGTTTAAAAAATGAAGTGAGACTGATTACGCATGTTTAAACACTCAAACAAAAGGCTAAAATCTGCTGTTTTCTGCATCTATATAAAGTCAGTCTACAAGCAGCTCACATCTGTGAGTCATTCTGGCTCCCATTTGAAGGGAGCAGAGTTGTGGGTCGTGTCCTCTCCGTATAATGCAGCATCTGAGAGTGTGTTTATGGATCCGTCTGTCTCTTGACAGGGCAGAAGCTGGAAGGTGACGTGCAATGTCACCCTCTATCTTTAGTCATTTACTTGTCAGCTCGCATTAAGGAAAACAGTTTCAGACTCTGATCAGTGAGTTTTTTCTTAACGTTGCAGTTTCCATGTTGCATCTGTATTTTTTGTTTTTAAAGGAAGTAGAAGACTGCCTCTAGGAAAGTCGTCTTAGTGTGCAAAAAAAGAAATCCTCAAAGCAAAACATGCGAAGTGAAGATATACAAATTAGGTGAAGGTGTCAATGCAGCGACTCGAGTGGCAGCCTTCTCGCTCCACGCTGTGCTTGTGAGCCATGAAGAACATTTTGTAACTTGTGACTCAGATCACTTTGCCGACCCTGATCCATTATCAGGCAGTGTCCGTCATTGTGCTCATGTGATTACAACACCAATGTCTCCTTCAGCTGCACAGAACAGTCTGCTGCAGGTTGTTTATCTGGGACAAATGTTGAATGATTCTTATGTGGAAACTCACGACAAATGACTAAAACCACTACAGCGTATTGGAATGCGGTTTGTTCATATACAAAACAGAGCATGAATCATATTGTGAAAGTTATTTCTGAATGATGTATTCTGTATTTTAGTCCAGACACATTGTTCTGATTTTCTTCTTTTTTTTCCAGGGCTAATCTTTAAAGGACAAAGGCTGGTGATATCCTGTTCTGGTCAATGAACCCCATGAAAATACTGAAACCAATGAGTTGTTTCTTCTAACAATTATTGTCTATGTAGCAAAAACATGATAAAGGTTACACCAAAAACACATAAACGTACCACATCGTTGCACCGGGTGACATATTCCTTCATTGCCATGAACATGGGCACTGTAGCTTTGACTCAGTCACACCTCCACCATCCTCCTGCCAGAAATGCTCACTAGAGCACAAAATGTACATTAATTTGTCACTGGAAATAGTCCACAACAAATACATGATTTACTATTTTTTGAGCCAAGTTTGACAAAAAAAAAAGAAAAAAAAAGAAAGAAAAAAACTAGTGTCCGGCTGTTTGAGAAAATTACAGGGCTTTTTATAAAAAAGTGAAACTCTTTATTTGTGAGCCATTTTTTAAAGATTTACATCTGTGTGCTTGTCAAAGTTGCCACGGACAGACTAATGAACTGTCTTTATAGTCTTTTCATGGCATTTGTTGACAATAAAAAAAAAAGTTCAATTACCTCATACTTTTCAGTTCGATTTAATAAATGAGCTCCACTCCTCGACCACTCAAAGCACTTTACACTACGAGCCACATTCACAGTGTTTTTTCTATGCATTCAGCGCTTTTCTATCACACAGTCACACACTGATGATACCTCGGGGAAATATATGGGTTCAGTATCTTGTCCAAGGACACTTTGGCATGCGGACTCGAGGAACCCGGGGATCGAACCACCAACCCTCTGATTACCTACCTCCTGAGGCGCAGCTGCAGCAGCGACTTTTTCAAGAATAGAAAGAAAACAGCGATCATCAGTGTTATTATTATTTGTTTGCATATAAAATATTTTATTCTAAACCTTCTGAAAAGTTTGTCATGATTTGAGGAGACATACATTAAGATATTAACATACTGGAAACACATGGTTGCCATTAAAAAGGAAAGCCTGGGACTATAGACACATTCGATCTATAAGAATTGGAAGTAACACTTAAAAGTAGCATGCAACACTTTTTGATTTTTTTTTTTTTTTTTTTTCTAAGATGTGCATGTGTGTACATGACCTGTCACATGTATACTGACAATTTCTTACAGATGGATTTATTAGAAATGTAAAAGTTACAGAGACTTTCATTGACATAATGGGCCTCATTTAAAAAGATTATCATGCATAAATTTTAGGAAAATGACCAAGTCCAAACCATGATAACACTCTTATTTATCATTATGACCATAATTGGTACATAATCATGTTTTTATGGCATCAGGTGCTAAATAAACGAGGACCAGTGGCTTTAAGAAGCCTGTCGTTGTGTTCACATTATACCCACTGAGCTAATTGAACTTGCGGACATAAATCACAATGTTAAATCATGAATGTGCTTACATTCATAATGAGGCTCATCTCTTCCGTCATGAATGGACAGATACATTCAGCATGCTTGAACTGGGATTTGATGCACGCAGACTTAATTAAAAACTGTCACCCTGGGAAAAGGAGAGGATGACATGTGAAAATGCTTGTGTAGGTGGGACATGAAATGAGTTTCCTCAAGCCCCAAATGCGCACGTACATTCATGCACGTACACACTTACTGTAAACAAAATAATGCACATGTATCCTCACATGTGGCCTTATAGGCCTGACACATCATGTAACGCTCCATTGACAGCACTCGACTTTCTGCAGCACTGACAGCTCGACTCTCAGTGACTGTCAATCACACCGACTGGGGAAAAAGTAACAGGACAACTTTTAGGGGCTTTTGCTTTGAGCAGCTGCACTAAAGCTTGGATAGCTTCCCCCCCAGGCAGCTCAGCATTAATGTACTGGTGGTCTTTCCTTCATTGTGTATTGCAAGTCAGTTTGTTGTGATGCTATTGATTGCTTTTCAGAAACACAATAAAAAGAACAATGCTATTTTTAGTTTCATATCCTTTCTCTTATTTTTGGCGCAATCTTTGACTTGATTATACATGACAGCTGATGACCTGACGGTACAGTTGTTCAACCTGCACAAATCGGCGCTCATGCTTAAGGAGGTAGACCAGTTGTTAGAGCCTTTCAAGGAAACCATCAGATTCAGACTAGAAAAAGAGAGCAATCCTGTAACCTTATTATACTGTTCTGGATTGGGTTGCATCAGCTCAATTGCTAAATTTGTGTGTCCTTAAATTCTCCAACCACTGGCTGGTTTCATAATAGTGATTTCTAAATTGGCCGTAAAAATATGGCACGTCAAGTGTGTCAACCTAGTACTGTATAAATCCAGTGTAGAAGGAGTGGGAAATATCTGATGCTAACTTAGCTGATGTTATTTGTTTATTTAGGCTAACGTTAGCCTATTGGTTTAACATTTTGCAATTTGAGCCATGTAGTTATTTTTATGAAAATTTTTAAATCTGTTAAACATCATTATTAGACAGTCACTTTTCTGGTCTGGTATGTCCCGTTATCTCTTTCAGTGTTTTTTCTAAATGGGTCATATATTAGCCCGTTAACGTTTGGTTCAGTTAGCTACATCCCAGTTACACCTTGCAGTTACTGAGTGTAAATGTTGCGTAAAAACTTATCTCTAATTTGTTTGGTGGAACCTGTTTTGATTTAATGATGTATGAATCTCTACTTAAACACTTCAGTTATAACTAGGCTGTTTAAATTTAGAGCTGGTGCAACCGGCTCATTCTGCGACACAACACAAACTCTTTTCCAATAAATTTAACCCATAAATCATAAATAACACGTAGACTTGGTTTTCCACATGACTTACTGTCTTTTAAGACACACTGTATTGTAAAGGTGTTTTGTAATGCTACAAACTGAAAAAAGCACTATCAAATGTGTTGAATACTACAGCATATCATGCTGCTTAAAAGCACTGAATAACACCCTAAGACACACAATCCAAACCTTTCAACTGGGAGACCCCAGAGCCTAAGATATCCTCCATAACGGCATGAAATGCAATGTGCTTCCAGAAATATCTTGAATAAAAAAAATTAGACCCACTTAAAATGCAACAATCAAAATGTATATTTAGTATCAAGAATCAGAGTGAGATTCTTGCCGTTTTCATGATCTTTGTCGACACCAAACCAGCGGCAGAGAAGCATTTATTTAAATCAATTCTTCAATTTCTATCTGATGCAACTCACTCACCTCTAAAGTCTCGATAATTGAGTCACTGCAGTGATATACAGTAAATAAAGGGTTTTGATGGTGTACATTCAGTATTGGCCAGACATAATGGATCTCATCTTTATCAGTTGAGGAAATATTCCCCATCTCCCTCAGTCATGAAAAGCAGTAAGGTAAAGATATGCTTCACAGCCCCAGAGCTTTCATTGCTACAGTACCATACGCGCAGGGACTTTGTTGACGCACCAAGCTCTATGTTTCAGTTTAATAATAAAAAATAAAAAAAACCCTAAAAAAAAACAGGGAGAGTGGGGTTTGATCAGTGAGCCTGGCACTGTGTGGTTAGCGTGACTATCTCAGCACATTAAGACTGGTAGTAAATACCTAAAACGCACTGCCTGACACAGAGGTGACATTGTTCCAGTTATTAATGATCTCTCGAGAAGCAGTTTCTCCTCTCACGTCCTCATAAAATGGGTTAAATAAAAGTGTCTGTGCCCTCTTCTTCGTCATACTGTTTTTCCAAGATGCCTCCTACATGTCTTTTATTACTACTGTGCTCATAAATAAGTATGAGTGGACAGACACGGTGTTGCTCAGTCTTTCATGCGTCACCATCCTCACATGTTCAGTGTGGTTTTCAGTAAGGCACAAGTGGGTTATTCCTTCAGATAAACGCTGTGTGCCAGTCATGAAGGAACAAAAATGTCAACATTCGTCTCTTTAGTGAGGGCAGACTGACTGGTGAATGCAAGGCATATAAATTCATACTGTAAGAAGTGTAAACGAAAAAAAAAATCCACAGTCTGAGTATTTGTAGTAGTGAGGGTCCTCTTTATCTGATGCAGATTTTAGGGCCTCTGGAAATTCAGCAGGAGATGAGCACAGATACATCTATTGCTTTCTAAGTTTGATGAATGTATTTATTTCTGTGTTTACAGGCTTTTTATGATGGTATATGAGAAGATGAAGTTGCTACCTCAATATGGGCTTTCATTTCCCTCCTGCTCAGAGAGAAGTTTGTGAAACTCCTGCCTCTTATACAATCTCTTTTTTTTCCCAGTCAGGCGCACGCTTCTGATCGGGCTCAATCACTAACACAGCCGTCGATCATGTTGGTACAGACATAGTGAAAAGAAGTTGGAACTTCTGCGCTATCACACCGTGCATGATTTTTTTTTTTTGTGTGAGTATTAAACACACACATGAAAGTATGGAGCTTGACGACTGATCTGTGTTTAAGTCACTCTCAAGGTTTTCAATCAATGATTGGAGCACAATCCACTTGACGAACGCGTATGAGTACCTTATCATTGACGCTCAGTCAATAAGCACACCAGTGTTTATTATGTGTGCTGTACTAGATGTGTTTCACTCAGTTCCTTAAAGCTCATTTCCTGCTGCTCTTCATTTGAGAGTTTCGATGATGGCGATCTCCCGCCTGTCGGCGTAGTCTGGGCTGAGGCCGTTTAAATAGAGGCTGCCGTTCCTGGCCAGGGCCCCTGGGACGGGACTGAGAGAGAGAGTCAAGTTGGGGTAAGTCTCTCTGTCCTCACACAGGTTGGCCGACAGCGTCCTCTTGCCAGGGGTCATTTCCTGGTTGATGGCTGTGTTAATGCCCAGCTCGGATGACAGCTTACGTTTGATGGATGCAGCGCGCTGAAACTTGTCATAGATGTCAACGCTGAGCCGCCGCCGGGTCTCTTTGAACTCTGCTGACACATTTGCTGTCCACTCGGCTGCGTGAGCGCGAAACTCCCCGACCTGCAGAGAGAGAGACTGAAAATTGATGCCTGCAGGTGATCGAACACAAACTATTCCTCCCTGTAATGTCCATGTGTGCTACATTTACACCTGCTGTTAGTGTGGTTTAGCTTGAGAAAATGTCTGCTGATTTAATGTTGTCTGGGTAGTATGCATGCAAAAGACAGTTGGAAGTTTGTGCGGATTGATTGATTTTTCATGAAATGATAACCGATGTCTGGAAATAAAATTTAAAAAAAGTCAGAGGTGTGTTGTAGAAAATTTCAAATGTAATTCAAAGCATATAAAATATGCAGTTCAGAGGCCAAAAGTATGATCTTTTAAAATTTTAATCAAGAAACATATTCATCTTTAAATTCTTTGCAGGTGCTGAGAAACAGTTATGTGCACAAAGAGACACCTGCACATTTAACTGAGGCCATGAAGTGCTGAAGGTGAAACATTTTCATAGCTCTGTAGAATAATGGACACTGGAAAGTGTGCTGGTATTGTCTTTATGAGCCTTTTTAAACTGTTAAAGCTAAACATGCACAAAAGCCATGTCTTTCTTTTTGAATAACCTAAATGTGAACCGCTGACCGATAATTAATGTTCACTCTTTTGAACAAAAATTCTATGTCCATTAATCTCTTTGACTATTTAACACCTCTTGCCGTGACCGTTCTTCAATGTCTCTGCTGCTCCCCAATTAGTCCATGACAGAACTCTATAACTTTCATCTATTCTTTGCAGTAAATGCTCATCTATCATAAAGGTCAACTGCAGACCTGGAGATTTAAAATAAAAATAGAAATTAATAACTGAGGAGAATGTTTTGGAACTGATGAGATGAGTTACCTGCTGTTACCCTGGGGCATCTTCTGCCATGCCCTCATCTTTGGTGCTTGCCTAACCTGAGTTGCCCCCCCCTCCCTGTGTGTGTGTGTGTGTGTGTGTGTGTGTGTGTGTGTGTGTGTGTGTGTGTGTGTGTGTGTGTGTGTGTGTGTGTGTGTGTGTGTGTGTGCCCATTTCGTTCTTGTTTGTTTCCCTGAACTTATCCTGCTCTCCGCCTCCCTACAGTCCAGTCTTCTCTGACTGTTACCCCAACTCACCTGCTCAAGCCTGCTGGTCTACCTCTGCCCTGTGGCTTCCCTTTCGATCCTTGCTCGATCCCTTCCCCCTACTCCCCACTGCTCTCCCTCCAGCCTCAGTGTCCAGCTCAAGCTACCCTCCCAACCAGAAACCGGCGTCTCTTCCCTGTGCACAGCAATAAATAACTTAATTCCTGTCTGTGTTTGCAATGGTTCTGCTGCCAAGCACCTGCCATTCAGCATCTGCTCGCCTTCTTGATGAGAGTTAGTCTATAACTTCCATAAAATCTTAGAGCCATTATTAAGTAAATACTTACTCATAGAATAATGGGAATTACTAATAAAGCTATTTGTGAATTAGAGCTGATTTTAGGTTTGTGTTGTGATTTCAGCTTTGCTCTACAGATGTGACAAGGTGTAGACATGTCCGCACCTTACTCACCCATCACTTCACTGGTAAGGTTTATTTTAAACCAGGAGCCTCAAGCAGTAAACAAGAAATGACCTATGTGTGTGAGCAGTGTGTGACCCAGCAGCCCAGGTTCCTGGAGACTATATACTGTATCCAGTATGAACAGTGTTTGTTCGTGTTCCTTGAGAGGAGAGGAGCGAACACATCATTGATCTCACCTTGATAATGCATTAGGTCTCCATGCTGTTTATTTATCAATTGGACTTCAAGGTTTTGCTTGTTTAGAGTGGACTTCTGAGCGCTTACGTTAAAATTCATCGCGTGTGTGTCTGTATGTGTGTGCATGTACAGCACAAACACTTGAGTGTGTGCTGTCTCTTCTCACTTTCTCTGCCTGCTCATCCGCATAACCCCACCACCCCACGCTCCCAAACCCCCTAGCCTTCCACCGCAGCCGCCTCTCACTAATGCAATTCTCTCTAGAGCTCACAGCCTCCACAGCTGTACTAATTATGCCTGTGAAAGGATTCCCTCTGCAGACTGCCATATAGCCCCTCCTGCCTCACCCACCACCCTTTTTATGTTACATAGAATAAAGAAATAAGATGAGCATGTGGTTGGTTTATGCAGGAGTGTGTATGTGGACGCACGGCTCTTTTTCTTTTTATATGAACCTGCCAGAACAGCAAGGGCTCTTATTACTCAGCAGCAGCTACTGGAAACACCAAATATTTAATCCAGCCCTTGTATGAGAGGGTATTTACTCCAGAGGGCGTAGCTGGGATGGAGATTCATCACTATAGATTTATGGCCTGAAGAGTGAAGTGGAAAACCCTGTGAGGTATTACTCTCACTATGAGGGGAGGGTGGATGTGATCACACCTGTGAATTTACTGCAAATGTTCCTCCACCTACAATATATATCTGTCATATGGTGCTGGTTAGGCTGGTGAAGAGGAGTGTAGGGTGCAACATAAAGCAGCAGCAGCAGCATGAAGTGGTTTAATGCAGGTGGAGTTGCTCTGGTGTGTTACCTCTGCAGCTAAAGCTGACAACATATTTCATATTTTGAGCATGTTTTTATTTCCTATAAGCAGGATTTGACCTCTCCGTCTCTCTTTTGTCACTGTACTTCCCTCACTTCCATTTGTGGAGTGATGGTCTGAAAGTGGGTGCTGCCAGCTCCATTTCTATGATTCACTGTGCCAAGACTATAAAGACATGTAAACCCCACAGAATTTGGGGGTTCACATTGAGAATGGGACACAACATTTTATCAATTCTGTAATGGGATTAGGATGGGAAAGGGTTATTTTTGTGGGAGTGGGATGGGACAGGAGGTCTTGACCGCACTTAAAATACTGACTTTAATGAAGGGAAATATGATTCTGGACTGAAATATCTTTGGTCTTGAGAAAACAACACTAGGTCAAAACTTAAGTGTATGGCTGGACCATGTATGGTTAATGTGCAAAATAGTGGACATAGATGAAAACTGCTGTGGAACTGCTGTAAACAAGTGACATCATTGCGCTGTTGTGGTCCAGACAGAAATTTAAGTTTATCTGGATCTTTATCAAAAAAAAAACAAAAAAAAAAACAAAACACACACACACAAAAAAAAACACTCCAGCAACTGAATACAAGGCTAAAATCAGGCATTCTCTAACTCCCAATATCCTCATCACATTTCTGTAAAAAAAACCCTCCAAAGTGAAATTCATTTTTTTTCTTCCTGTAGTGGAGAGAGGTTTCTTATCTTGCACTTCTGTCACCTCTAGAGTGACGCACAGCATCACGTACCTCCTCCTTAGTTTTCTTGGAGATGACACGGAACCAGTCTCCGATCATGCTGAGCACAGCGGCAAAGTACGCAAGGCCCACCAGGATCCAGAACAACACCACGGGCTTGTAGTAGTTCAAGTAATCTGGACTCTCTGACCCACCTGCAGAAACAAAAATGAAGCAAGTGCGGTATAAGATTCTGTTACATCACCCTGTATCAACTGTATCCTTATGAGAGAACAAAGCCAGGCAGGGCTGATACAGTCAGTTAAGTCAGTTGAGAAAAACAGTTCTTTAACTTTCAATATTGTATCATTTAATGAGCCTTTGTCTTCCCATTTCATGTCTCTCTGCAGGAGGATGGTCATTAATTGCCCCTGAGCTTTATGGGTAGGATCATTTTGTAAGAATAAAAAAATAGAGGGCTGATAATTTTGAGACCAATAAGTAAGAAGAAAATTGCACAATACCACACATAGAATAAAATATTCAGGGACTGTTAAATTTCCTTGGAAATTTGTGTTACCTTGGTGCTCTAATAATGAACAGTGGTAAATGTTCATAAAGTAACAAGGTGGAATCTTGACTGTAAACTTCTAGATTTGATCGTACTCATAACACATAGGTCATAGGCCAAATACTTTCTTCAGTAAGATAAAAACATGTTATTTTTATGTTATCTTATGACAAGGACTGAGTTGGCTATTCACATAAAAATAATATTCAGTTACCTGGCGAGTTTTGATGAGGGAAGAAGGTTTATCAGGATGAAAGTTGAAGGTGCCCTGAGGCCATTACCGGTGCTATGGTTTTTACGATTTGATCCCTGCTCTGTTTATAGTATATGCACGCATGAGGGTGGTACAAATCACATTGTCTTCACACTTCTCTGTGATATTTAGATAAAGGAATAGATATCGATATTAGATGAGTAGATGTATCTGTAAAATGTCTGAGAAAGCACCTGAAGCCGTACCTAGGTGCACGTTACATCAGCTGCTTGGATTTACTTAAACGTTACCAGTACATTAAAATGCCGTCTCAGCTCGCACCATGTTCTGTACTGCTGGATGAGCTCTTAAAACATATCAACTGGGATGAAGCAGCAGAGGCAGCCTGCTCGCTGTGCAGTAAGATAACCACCCCTCACAGCACCAGTTTAACTAACAGCAGTCCAGGCTGATTAGTTTACTGTAACTACAGGGGTTGGCAGAGGTGGTGTAATCTAATCTATAATCATTAGGCCTGCTCAGGAAAATTTAATTTAGCAGCTAAGTGTTTGTGATTTTTCCCATCTGCCTCTCCATTGTTGACTGTCAAGCAGGTCACATCAAGCTAATACCACCTGCTCTCTCTCTCACACACACAAACAAACACACACACACACACACACACCCACACACACACACACACACACACACACTCAAAAAGGTGTACGCATGCCCAGTCCCTCTAGTTCTGTCTTGTTTTTCTCACACACACACTCACACCCACCCATTCTTATATTTAGTGTGCACAAAGTATACTATTATATATATTACAGATATTATATATCCTCTCTAATTAAAAATGTTACACTACTAAATGTATTATGTATGTTTTAATTGAAAAAACTTCATACTCAAATCATGTTGTCATAGCAACATGTAATGGCTACAGGGTCAAGGAACAGTTCAACATGTAGAAAAATATTAGCTTTCTTATTGAGAGTTAGATGAGAAAATCATCACTACTGTCATGTCTGTATAGTAAATATGACACTACCACCAACAGCCGGTTAACTTAGCTTAGCTTAGCATAAAGTTTGGAAACGGGAAACAGCTGGCCTGGTTATATCAGATGGTAAGAAAAATTGCTCAACAGCACCTCTAAAACTCTTTAACGACTCTGTTATTTCTTGACCGTTTTATCCGTATAATCCACAGCAACTTCTGGAAACTCCACCTATTGCCAGGCAACTGTTGGAATTTACGTTTTTACTGTCTGCTGTCTGTATCGATTAAGAGATGCTAGTGATTGAGTTTTGTTACTGCTCAGGCTGCAGGCTAGCTAGCGGGCTTCCCGCGTTTCCAGTCTTTATGCTAAGCTAAGATAACTAGCTGATTATTTACCACACACATATAACTTCTCATCTAAGAAGAAAGCAAATGAAATGTCAAACTATTCCTTTAAATGTAAGGGGTGGGTTCGCTGTACATGCTTTAGTTTTTGCTAGCATCTGATGGCTCTGGTAAATGTGTATGAAAGTGAAACTAAGGCATAAAAGGAGAACATTTGTGTAATTTATTGTATTCAGTTAAGTGTTATTTGCCTGGTATCATTATGGCTGCTTAATAATATTACGGTTTAAGAAAATGGTTTAACAGATGGCAGTGCTAAACACAGCTACAAATGCATTGGAAGAACTGTCAGAATACATGTTTCATAATGTGAAGCACAGAATGTAATAGCAGGCCAATGGGAGGCTTATCACTGTGATGCACATCTGTTGAGTCACACTGACTCAACTGGGAATAACTCGACTATAAAAGCAGTGGTTTTAAAGTGAGTGCCAAACATTAAAATGAAAGACGCCCAATAAGTACAAAAGAAAATAAAGTGACCTTTTTCACCAGCGACAAAGTCTCCAAAGCCGATGGTGGTGAGGGTGATGACAACAAAGTAGATGGACTCGAGGGTGCTCCAGCCTTCTATGTGCTTAAAGATGACTGCTGGCAGGGCCACGAAGATGAGGCACCCAAACAGGATGAAGAGTAGAGTGGAGATGACGCGGATCTTTGTCTGGCTGACTTTCCATTTCTGTAGGGAGATAAAATGAAAAAGGAGATAAATTCCAGATGAATAAAATACACTTTTTAATTAGTAGGAGAGAGAGGCGAAGGCTTGAAAGAAATTCAATATTCAACAGGAGTGTAGAGGCGATGAATGCTTGAAATTTAATAGGGTTAATGGTTTAGTGTTACCATCCAATGTGATTAGTGGTGTAGAAATCTCTTTCATCCAAATACAATCAAGAATAAAATGTTTTCTTGTTAAAATAGTGGCCAACATGAATATTTTTTCTGTTTAGTCCACAAGTATACCAGTGATTTCCTGTAGTATATGACCTTTTCACAAATGACTGTGGAGGAAATTAACACTTGAAAACACGCTGCCTATTTCCCTCTCTCTGATTTCCCATAGGCTTTTTTCTTTTCTTTTCTTTTTTTTTTTTGCTCACTTCACATTGTGATGAGTCACTTCCTTTGACCTCCTTTTAGGAATACATTCACCGTTTTCTCACATCTCAAACGTCAGGCTGCCAAGCTTGTGTGACATAACTTTCACTGTCAGATGGAATGCCCACCCGAGCTGCAGAGAGGTGGCACATGACTTGACACGCCTCACATGTGTAATAATATCAATGAGTGATCAAATATTTCAAGTGCAGTCTTAGTAACAGATATCCTGGGATTCATTATAGTTGCAGCCCGTGCTATCAACTGTAATCACGACAATTTAACTTAGACGTGAGCCTTGCTCAGTCCTGCTGACGTGAGCCTCTTTTGCATCACATTTCCAGTACATTAGAGTGTGTTCTGTATCCTGCTGCGTTTTCACTTGAGGTGACTGCTTTCAGCTGGTTCCCTGTGTTTCGTGCCCTTTTCCCTTCCCGTTATGTAAGCCCAAAGCACAGTGACTCTGGGGTGAAGAACAAACTGCTGTGTCTAAGGTCCTCGCTTCACTATGCAAAGTGGTGGAGTACAGTTTACAGATACCTACAGGAGCCTTACAGGCCCAAATTAGCCGCAGACTAAACATTAATGTATTCCAAAGGGACTGGTGAAGCTGAGGTGGTTTCTCAGCTATTAACTGCACTACGCAGCAATGACTTCAGCAACTGTTACAGTTAATCAATTTCCATTGTTCAAACAAGCTGCCAACCTCTCTCCTCCTCCCCGGGGGGAGAGGCCACAGAGACAACAATGAAACAAAATCCTAATTTACCTGTTGCCTCCTAGTGTCTGGTTTTTATTTGGTTTTGATAATTAGTTTCCTGAATGATTGAATCATGAGATCATTTTCTCTCCCTCATTTTGGCATATTTCATTATTTAAACAAATGGCACACTTGCAACACATTTGTGAGTATACAAGAACCCTGACAACCCACTGACACCCACAGATGGTAACGGCCACTCACCATCTAATGAACAAAAATGTGCATCTGCATTTCTTTTTTTTCACCTTTTTGAGTGTCACGCTGTTTTTATAGAAATTCAGACAGGCTTCATTTGCAAACCATCTAATGGCTCAACAGTATTATATTCAGGAACTCATTACAGTGTACCTATATGTTCCCAACACATCTCTGTGCTCAGCTGACTCTGACATCAGCTGTAACTGCTCCTCATTTCAGGACAAAAGCTGACATGCATTTATCTCATATGTCCCCAGACACTACAGAACACTCTGCCTATTAGTACGAGGATGTATACAACACACACCTTTTTAAAAAAAAAAAAAAAAAAAAAAAAAAAAAACACAATTTTTCTTTCTTGTCTTTTCCTTTCAACATCTAATTTAAAGGTTATTATTGATTTTGTGATTTATTATCATCCTACTAGACAAATTCATGAACCAGCTCCACAGTCTGTTGTATAAATGTATTTTATGAACAGCAGAGGTGTTTCTAGTAAAGAACCAATGAAGACAAGCAGATAACAGTTTATACAATGAGAAGGTAAAATATACTCAGTCTAGTTTAATGTTTGCTTGTTTTGTTTTTTTTTTGTGTAGAAGCTCATTGACAGTCACTGTTTCTGGCAGATATCGTCCTTATTGATTTGTGCACTGAGCAGCTGTTTGATTGCTTCTGTTTTTCAGGAGAAATGACTAACCATCAGCCAGACTGTGCTGCAGGGTCCATTTATACTCTGTGTCCAACATGAATGATGGCGCCCTCTAACTTTTCTTGCAGAACACTAGCACATGTGTTTGTTTGCATATTATTACTGTATGTGCTTCTATATGAACAGAATTCAATGTCTGACTTGCAGTGTGGTAAATAGGCCTACATCATTATTTCGGAGTGATGTATTGATCTGTGTGTGTGCTGCTGGTTTATTCAACTGCTATAAACTATAAAATAACACGACAAGAGGCAAGAGTCCAGTCAGTAAAAAAGGCAGAAAAAAACCCTTTCCTCGGCTGAGTTTTGAAATATGGCTCGAAAAACAACTGTAATTCACTGATCTGAGCTTTCAACACTGAAACAAACTGTCTGCATTTTATTTTGCTGTCCTAGAGTCTGTTGACATGGCAACCCAAAAACTGCATTTCCTTTCCATACCGCTGAAGTCTGAGGCAAAAAAACCCCTGCACTTTTGAATGTGAATCTTTTACCTGAGAATCTAGCGTCGTTTACATTGCAGCTACAACCGTGACACTTAGGAGCTGCAGTGCTTTATGGGAACAGCTCCAGCAATGGCGATGGCAATTTCACAGCTGCCTTTGCACTACCTGGATAATTAAGTTGTCAAATGTGTCAAAATTTAACAGCTCATTGCACACTAGTAAGCAAACAGAGAGCTGCAAATGATTCTCAGACAAAAACAAGCTCACATAAACAAAGCATCTCACCACTATCATCTTCTCCACTTTGGCGATGCCCTTCCCAAAAATTGTCCCCAACTGGTCCCCGACACCAGCCAATAAGAATCCAAATAGAGGAATCCCCAGCAGAGCGTAGATTATACAGAAGATCCGCCCTCCTTCCGTGTGAGGAGAGATGTTCCCAAATCCTGACAGAAAGAAGACACAGACAGAAAAAAAATACTTCAACAGGCAGCATTTATTGTGAAGGCCAGAGTATAGTGCTTATTTTACTTCAAAACTGTTTGTGCTGCACTTCTGCTAGTTTTACTTTGTCTATTCAATCTGTACTTTTTCCTGCGACGGCATGCATTTTCTTAGTTCCATTTGCCTCCTGCATTTTTGCTATATACAGTATACAGACTCTAAGTTTGTTGAGGCACAGACATCCTGTGAATGCTCTGCTTTCTGCAGTTATGCAGTAAGTGGGTTTGTTTCCCTTGGAAAAAGACCTCATGAATGCTTTGTTGCATGGAAGTTAAGCTAGTGCCTTACAAAAAAGCGCTGAAGCACAGTCCTGCAGAGTGTGGTCCTTGTCAGAGAATATTTTTGATGTAAAGTATATGTTGCATATACTTTGTCTTACTATGAACAATACTTTCATCAAAGCTGACAGAAGGACTAATTTGAGTTTAAACTAAACTTGCCAGACAAGGAAACTTTTCACAAAGCTTGACTGTGCTGTAACAACACTGCAGAGAGATACAACAGAACATAGACTGTAGAACAGCTTTAAGCGTATTGAAATCTCAGTAGCGTTAGATGGAAATCTGACTCAGACAAGACTTTATATTTCTCACCCTCTGTCCTTAGCAATTCTGACATTAATGAAAAATTGAAAAAAAGGAATGAACACCAAAATGAAAAGATATACAGTATGGTGTGCACAGGGCTTTGTATGTACACTCAGACAGAAACACACACAAAAACATGAGTCCATCACTGGTTCGCTGCCTTTCATCTTCTCTCCAAACCCATAATCATGTGCAGCTAGAAAAGCAGATGGGGCTTAAAAGTTCATATCCTGGTAAACAGAAACCTCCAAGACCTGTGCGTTACCTGTGCATAAACCTGACTCCACATTCAACAACACGTGTTTCATTATTTAACGTTACATAAGAGGTCTGCATAATGAACTCCATCCACTCTTCTTTATTAACGCAGTCATCCGTCTCAGGATAGGAGCTGCAGGGTACCTTCTAATGACTCTCCAGTCTCACATTGGAGTAGGCTGTCACTAAATGTGAGAGAAACTGTCAATCAAGTCTCACTGATTTCACAATTAGTTCAATGGGAGACAGGATGCTGGATTAGTTTTTAACACATCTGGGTGCCCACGCAGAACAAAGGAAAAACAGCAGCTTTCTAATTTGAAGATGTGCTTGTGTCTCTCTTTTAAATGAATCAATCAGATAAATTATTGTTTATATTCTCATCTCATCTCTCAATTCTATCACAATATCAGATATGAAAAGTAATTTATTTCATCTCTTTCATTTAATAATTATTCTCTTGTGATTCTAATTTTAGCCTCATTTCTGTCCAAATGAAAAGGTTACTGTCCTAAAACCATGAAAAGAGAGTTATCCAATCAGATTTTCTTTTTCTTTTTTTGTTGTCTCTAGGCAGAGAAAGGGTTAGCTGGTTCACTAATTGGCTTCGTAACCAGGACAGAAGGCCTGAAACCCCCACAGCTTTGTGTGTTTGTTTAGAAAGTGGCAGGTGAATTAACCAGACATATTTTGATTTATAGTAGTTGGGACCAAAAATCACTGCCCCAGGTCTTCCTGAAGGCCAGAGCTATCGCAGGGGGGAAATTGTCATCGGCTTTTGGAAAAGGTGTGCTCGCTGTCTTCACTTGACCCTCCAAGGGTGAAAACTGAACAGTGCATTGTGGGGACAAAATTTGTAAGAAACAAGCATGATCAAAGCCCCCCCCCCCAGCCGGAACTTGAAAAAATTGTTTTCATGTCAGAAGAAGTGAAGAAGAAGAAGTTGACAGACTGTCTGCAATGTCTATGGTTCTGTGTTGAGTTGAAGGCCCAGTTCTAATACTTAGGGTTCACCACTGATGGGTAGAACTGGTTTAAAGACACAATTAAATGTCCTAATCAAATATGATATAAATGATACAGAAAAACAGGGTTATATAAACATATGTATACATACAAAACAGAGTAAAATCGTATGTATTCAAGCAACACATCTATTCGTCCAAAGTTTTTGGACTTTTTCAACTTTAGAACACATTCTACTCTGTTCAGACACGTTTCCCTTAAATGACGCAAATGAAAAGTTAAACACCATGTAGATAATCAATAACAATAATTAATTCATTCGTTTCTCACTTGACTACAACATTTCCTGCATAAATAATACATGAACCTTAAGTTGTCCACTTCATACTGAGCTAATGCGTTGAAGTGAAAAACAACCAACCAACCAAACAAACATAAAGCCCATTTGACAGGAAGTAATGCGTCCGTTTGTACTATCTCTTGAAGGAATGACTGCAACTACAGCAATAGAAGCCGTCAATAGAAGCTTAATGACTTCCTTCTAAACTCATTAAGTGATGCTAGGAGAGAAAAATTGGCACAAAATTGACCTGAGTGACCTCATTAGCTTCTTTTAAAGGCAGAGTGGTTGTTTCTTGGTTTCATTTGCACTCAGACCCTGTCATGGTGGGTTTCGCGCAGTACTAAAGTAAGCTGATAGGGGAAACATTGTCTCATTGTTATCACCAGAACTACACTCCCTATAATTAGACACATTTGGATGTTGGTCACAGTGGATTTCACATTCAGATTCAAGAATAAAGATTAAAGACATTTTTCATGGTACAGTACATCACATTAAATGTTAAAATAAAACTCAGGACACTTGTGCTCCACTGGAAATAACTTTACAAAAGAGTCCAAGGGGGACAAGTGTGTAAAAATGATTTATAATGATTTTATCTTTTACATAAATGATGATTCATTCGAGATCTGTTTTGATCTATACACCACAGGGAATGTGAACTTCAGCAGGAATATAACAGCAGCTGAGACTTAACTAAGGAATCCCGTGGGGAGAAATGCTGTGAGATCAATCATTCATGCACCTCTTCTACTCCCAGGAGAGGGGAGGAAGGAGGAAGGAGCAGCAACAGCAGTTATTTCAGTTCATTTTCTGGATAAAGTATATAGATGAAAGTGTGTGTATGTGTGTGTGTGTGTGTGTGTGTGGGGGGGGTAACAAGCCTCAATATAAACAAACTGTATTGTCTGACATCTCTGCAGAAATAAAAAAGAATTTGAACAAAGGCTTTAGGAGTCGCTTCTCTGAAATGTGATTTGTTTGCACAGCAGCAATAACCACAAAATATTTAGTGCCAATCAGATAAAATTATGATGATTGCGGACAGACAGCATAGCAATTATATGCTGTTTATACTAACAAGCATCAAGTAATACACACAAAACATCTGGGAGTGAGATTTCTGCAGGAAAAACCTTTTTTTGATGTTTTATTTATTTTCCACAAAAGCAAACAAAACAAATCGATGTATATCAAGCAAAAGTAAAGCCATAGAGCTCTCCTTTTTCTCTGCCTCAGTAAGCAAACCGCCACGGCTCATTTCATGAGAAAACACTGCTACATGTACAAGTCAAACATCAGTAAATCTGCCTTGCATCAAGAGCAAGGTCAATTTCTGTAAATCACCGCAGCAGCACATGAGAGAATAACAGAGAGTCAACATACTCACTCTCAGGTGGGTGAAGGGAAAACCCACCGTGCAGCTTTTACACTGTGCCCACTCATGATTTCTTGAGTCTTATACAAAAGCAGAAATATGTTCCAAAAAATCAACTTATTGCAAGCAGGGAATGAGATCTGACAGGATCCTGGAGACGTGAAATGGAACCCAACAGCTCACCAAACACACAAGCTGATATGGAAAGGTTTGCTTGGACGAGCCAGATAAGACTAGTTGATTGTGTGTGTGTGTAGCTTATGTGTGCTGTTGCCAATTAATTCTTGCAGTTTTTGGTGAGTAGAGGTACAGGCTCAAGGTTGGTGCAGTGCAGCAAGATCTAGAAATCTTTTTAAAATGGTCTTAGCAAGTAGTAAGATCTAATAATCTGAAATACAAGCACACTCAATTTCCAACCAGAGAGCAAATTAATATTTTTACAAAGCGGGGCACTACATATTCTAATTGGAGGGTGAGCTCTGGCAGGATCCTAGAGATGTGAAATGGAGCCCGGCAGCCTACTGAACAGACGCACTGATCTGTCAAATGTCCGATAGGAGGGGCCAGATGAGCCGTCAGACTAGCTCTGTGTGTGTGTGTGTGTGTGTGTGTGTGTGTGTGTGTGTGTGTGTGTGTGTGTGTGTGTGTGTGTGTGTGTGTGTGTGTGTGTGTGAGAGAGCTGTTCCTTTTTCCTGATTAGTAAGCTCTTGCAGCTGGAGGTGACACAGAGAGCTATGGTGTAAAGAAGATGATGGAAAGGGGAAGTGTGTTAGTGTGTGCATGAAAGTGCCACAGGCTGAGACGGATGACAGCTCTTTGATTATACAGCACAGTAACTAAGAGCAAAAGAGCATTAAAGGGCCTTAAAAATCATATTCTTCTTGTGTAGTGTCAGATCCCTTTAAGCTCCTCAAGTGACAGTTCTTGTTCAGTTAATTTTAAAAGAAAAACACATCAAAGTGCTGCATAACTTCATTGAGAAACACTTTGGGAATAATTCTGATGTAGAGCAAGATTAAACACTTATGGTCCAAGGCTGGGGCAATAGCCTGCCAAAGTATTCAAACAAACAGGCATTAAATTACCTCTGCGCCTTTGGTTCTGTTGGGTCGGGTACTTGGACCCTGGTATACCAGCTTATGGATCTAGATATTTTGTTTGGCATTCATTTCTCTTAGCAGAAAAACAACATCTGTTTGCAGAACATCTGCATTTGTTTTGTTGCAGAGTGGGGGCAAGTGCAAAAGAAACTTGGGGTGCAACTGGATGTGGCCAAATAATTTTTGTAATGTTAGTGACTTTAGTTTAAGTGGAATCCTGTTGCAATGAAGCACAATCTGGAAAAGCTGATGGTTTTCGTGTGTGTCATTTTGCTATGCAAGTGCTATTTCATGCCAAAATGGTCTCCACAATAGCACTTTGGCCCTTCCGGCTTTGTGAATGCAGAACGATGATAAATGAACTGTGCTCATTTGACACTTTCCAACATTTCTCAACTTTAAAAAATAAACGCCTTCAAAGCACTGCATGCAACAAGTATTGTCAGGAGTCTACAAAGAGAAAAGGTTAAGAATTGAGTTGCTTAGGAGTAATAAATCACTGTTCTTACCAATGGTGGTGATAACAGTTCCAGCAAAGAAAAAGGAGGAACTGAGGTCCCAGAGGCTTGTCTGATTGGATGAATTTCCTGATGGATTTACACCTGCTCGGACTGCTGAAACCACTTGCTGGAGCGGAAAGTGAAAAAAAAAGAAAAAAAGACAGAGAAGTTAGATCACACACTCCCACTGTCTCTCACAGGGAGAGTGGTATGAGGAACATAAGAAAATTAGTGGTGTGCATCAGGTTTCTTGGGGAATAGGTGACAGCCACAATAAACATCCAACCAAAACCAATTAATAGCAATGAGACCAATGAGGCGCTTCTGTCACCTCCATGAAATGAATCAGAAATTTTAAAACTTGTACTTTTCACAAAACAGCAAAGGCCGTCAAGTCCTTTAATGTTCAGGTAATTATAAACATAAATAACATGTAATCATAGAGTGTTTACATCTGCACATTCACATTCATTAGTGAACTTCATTCACAGGCTCAAAATCTTAAAGATCCTCATTTTAGCCCATAAACTAAAAATAGATTGGTCAGTCGTTGGACATGGTCAGTTTAGCCTCATCCCCACTGTTGTCATCTACAGAGTGTAAAACAATGTTCATCAAATCACACAGCGCTTTCTAATGCAGAAATTCATATTATGACCCACTGAGTTTGCATGAATTATATTCAGAAACAAATTAAATGTAATTTGTCTTTCATTCAGTTCAAAGGACACAAAACAGCAGAGTGCATGACTTGTTAGCAGAAGAGAAACAACACTTAGGAAGCCGACAGCCCAGAGTTGATATGTAGTTAACCTGTAATTTTCCAATATGTAGTGTTGGGCCAGTCACTTGAAAATAGTAATCACTTTACTCATTGAAAACATGACTTTTTACCCCGAATGTCAAAGTAATGGAGTGCTTCTGATATTAGCAACTGTACTGTAATTATTTGAAATCCCTCACACTACTCACTACAGGGGAGAGTATGCGTCTTTCACATGTTGCTGCCTAACACTGTTAATGTTAACGGTTAAATGACTCACTCATTTATACCCCAACAGACAAGATAATTTCTCCAATAGACTAATTTTTCCACTATTATCCTCATTGACTGCTGCCATGTGGAGACCGTCAAAAGACATTTATATGCTGGGCTTTAGACTTTGGTTTTAATAGTAATAGTGAGAGTTGGGTTTTTTACACAAAAGAAACAAACTCATAAAAATCACTCATACAGCACACAATACCAGTGTCTTCTACACGTGTTTGCTTTACCTGCAGGTGTGTGACGATGTGACAATAAGAGTTTGCCTGAAGCAGCTTCATGTTGACAGTATCCAAGCAGAGCTTATCTATGAGGCTAGTATGAAAAACCAGAGATATGGATTTCTCCTTTCATTGAAGGTAGATGGGCTGTAATAACTTCTAAGCATCCTGTTGATCCACTAAATCATTATCAAAAAAGAAGAAAGAAACTAACTTCTTCTGGCTACAGAGGGGAAGTCTGACTATGGGTAAGATGTGAAACTAGCTGGTTCTGTATGATGGTGATGAGTATTGCTCAGGTGACTGACTGAGTGTGAGTGTGTGGGAGAGCACTAGGTGCGACACGAGTCTAACCACATCAGCTTTGAGTGTGACAAGCCCTTCTGACACCAGACGGCTGCACGGGAAACAGAACAGCAACATGTTTTCCCACTCAGGGGCTGTGCTCTCATGACAGCACGCAAGAGACAAGTGAAGCCACCAGCTGGAGGGAAAGCACACCAGTGCACGGCTTCTCACACCCACAGTCATCTGAACAAACATGAGGAGCTGCGAGGCTCACAGCCACACACTGGAAAATGTGCATAGATGCTATTGTGTGTTTGTACTCTAGTATCTAATACAGGTTTTATGATCTCACACTATAATGATCTCCTGACTAGATTAACTGTTCTATAAACTCCGGTCCCTAAACAGCAACTGTCCAATCCAAGCATAGCAACCATAGCTTGTCACAGCAGATCCTGTTAAGCTTTAGGTCTCTCCATATGTTCAAGGGGTTTGCAAAATAAAAATGACAAAGATACTTAATATTTAAAAAAGTTTTGAGTGTGTCAACTGTTTTTTTGGTGTTTTTTTGTTATAAACAGTGTGTTAATCTGCTCTAATATAAGCGTGCCCGGCTAACTAGCTTACTACCTACAGTAGTAAATAAGCATTACTTTAAAAGCTAAGGAGCACATCTTAACCAACTAACCTATGGTAGTTTGTGGGGTTGCAGGTTGTGTAAAAAAACTAGCAAGCTTTTTGAAAAAGACTAGCATGTCCACTGTGCTGTGTGGAAGCTGCTCCTGAATGCGTCTATATCAGAGTTGAGGCCAACATTTGTTCTGTCGTACTTTTGATTAGACTTGAGGAAGTTTACACTCCAGCAATGTTACCAGAGATGGAGTTGTGTTTACCAAAAACACTGACCAGTCCTCATCCTGCAAGCCTTATCAATTCAGTATAGTGAAAATAGACTCTTTGAAATTGACTTCTTTTTTGCATGGGACATGTCACTATCCTCAGTCTTTTAGCATGACAACATATATGAAGCCATCAAGTCAAGGGTGTAGGTTTGGTCTCACCATTGGTAGGAATGCAAGAACCCCACCACCCCTCCAAAACAAAGACGACCTTTTAATGCTGTCAACCAAATGGTTTATTAACATACAAAATCTGAATTTACATTCAGAAATGTATTTATATTCAACTAAAAATATACAATATCAGATCAAAGACTTAGGACTAGTATATTATAATGAGCTAACATTGTTGTATTAGACTACATCAGCTTTAGATGGATGTTTCTAATAAATTGCCAACTGAGTGTATATTAGTAATTGTCAGTTGTATGCACTGGCTGCCTGACTGGAATTAATTGGTTGATTTCAGTGCTGTCCTCACCTGTGCAATGATTCACCTGGCATCCTAAAGATGCTCTTTAATAGTTTTATCATATACTATCATCACCATGTAACATGTTTTACCTCTCCCCTTAAAATGTAACTTAACACGTTCACTCAAAGATATTTTAACTGACTTACTCCAGCACCCAGAGCTCTCTGCTTCTCTTAGCGACTTTCACTAATTCAACGTTGTTCATATGCTATTGAGATGCTAGTTGCGTTAGCTTAGCAGTTAGCGATAGCTTTTCTCCCTCTCTCTTGCTCGGTGTGGCTTGAACCAACAGATGAACTTGTTCATCAGAGTGTGGTGTTGTTGTAACTTCAGTGTAGAGGATTGTGATGTTTATTACATCTTCAGTAATATCTGTTCTCTTACCTTCGACACACAGCTCTGCTAGTAAACCGGAGCGACCCTCGTCCGTGTACACAGCAGCCTTCAGCCGTTAGGCTATTACTCGTGACGTCTAACCAATCAGATGGTGCTGTGGGCGGGACATTTCTCCAGCTCACAGGGTGGAAACTATATACCAGGGACAGGCAGCTGCATAAGAGCCAAAGTAGCGCATTTTAAAATGTACTTATTTTATCGATTATCGGCCAAAAAAGATAACGATACTGTGCCCATGCCTAGAGTCGAGTCGACTTCACTCCAAACATCAAATATTGGTAGACAATTCTGTCCTGCCAAAATATTGGTAGGGACATGTTCCTACCGTCCATATGCAAACCTACGCTCTTGCATCGAGTACATTTTTAGGATTCTACAGCTGGGGTCTGTTTCAACCAACTCATGGTGCTAAATTTATCTTAATTAGTTAGCTATCTACAGCTGCTAAAACCTACAAGCGACAATCATTATTACAGCTGACAAACCTGGTGGTCGCTTGATGCAAATGAAAAGCCTACTTTTGTCTACCTCTGCTTGAAAACAAGGAACAAGTGTTGCAGAAATAGCTGGGAATTTCGAGTGGTAATTCTATGTCAATTGCATGTGCAACTGAAAGCTAGCAAGACAAGTATATGATAAGTGCCTCTGAATGCTGGGTTTTTTTGTTTTTTTTAAACTTGACTGTGGCTAACACAGTCCAGTTCACTGCAGTAACAGCAAATGTTTCTTGGTCCAAGTGGCTTCTCAAGATACGGAATCATTACTGAGACAAATGAGAGAGAAAAGCTTTGAGACCTCAGAACGACATGCACACGAATACTTTACTGGACTGAAGCTTTTATTTCCATTTTTTCCACTTGAGATAAGATGATTCTTTGTGGTACACTTTAATAAATGTAAGACTTGTTCTAGTGAAGGAGTAGTTCCTCTTGATGATATCCATTATTTGTAGTCAATATCAAAAAACCTCCTGGAACAGAGTATTAATAATACAATGATGTACAGCGTAAATCACTGCTCACACTCCTGAACTAGCACTATCAGCTTTTTCCACACACACACACACACACACACACACACACACACACACATACAGAGTTTAGGTCACTGCAATGTCAGGGTGTTGTCTGTTACGATCCATCATTCTTAGCGAAAACTGAGAGAGCTTTCATTAACCTACGACTGGTGCCTGTGATAAGGCAGTAAAGACCGAGGGTGTTAGACGTGAAGTGGGTGAATAATGGATTGGAAATGGAGGGAACGGGCACTAATGTAACAACACTGTTAACATGACATGACAGGTCAGAAGGTGGAGGGATACGGGCTGATGAATATTGTTACGTTGTAATCCGAGGCTTACGAGTGTTGCTTATCCATACAAGCTGATATACACAAAGACATAGACAACGGCGTGGTTCACTTATATTACAAAAGAAAAAAAAAATATGTTCTCAACTACCCAGTCCAGTATCCTGGGAATTACATTCATGCTGGATGATTTCAAACTCACTCACAGCTTGCAAGTGTTCAGTGCCAATCCAGGAAATAATGTATAAATAATATATAATACAGGAAATAGACACAATAAACATTATGTAGAAAGGTGAAGTCATCAATAGTTCAGTGTTTTTGTCATGATTCGTCTGGTGCTCTCATTCATGTCTCTGGACCGACCGTCCCTACTCTTACTATTCCTGTCTCTGCCCTGTTTATTTTGGCCTCCATATCCAAGGCTGTGTCCGAAATCACTCACTACTCCCTATGTAGTCCACTATATAGGGAGTTCGCTATTTTCTAGTGCTGTCCAAATGTGGAAAAGTAGTGTACAACCGATGGTCACTAACCAAGCAATATATATCATCATGCATCGCGCTCATGCTGAAAGACAGAAAAACGGTGCCGAGTAGTGTCCGAAAGTGTTTTTTCATTTTTACCAGTGAGTTCTCTACATTGAACTCCCTGTATAGTGAGTAGGGAGGACTGAATGAGTCATTGAGTGAATGAGCCCAGTCACCTGACTGCCACCTGTTCACCTGTCTCCTGTTCTCAATCACCTGAGCTTCCCTCCCCACTCACACACCTGTCCCCTGTTTCCTCATTTTCTCAGCCAGTACTTAAACCAGTCAGTTCCACCAGCTCCTGGTCAGATTACCTGCGGCTCTTTGTGTTTTACCAATGTGCCTGCTCCCTGTGTGCAGTAACCTGTTGTCTTTACCTGCCTGTTTGTTCACCCCCTCTGTCTATAAGCCAGAATTTGTCCAAGTTCCTTCACTGCACCTGCCTTCCAGTATGTCTGCGCTTATGCTCCCCCCCAGTTTTCATCAGTTTCATCTATAATCATTTCCAAATACAACAAAAGAGAGGGTTCAAAGATAAAATTCTGAAAACCTATCCACTGTGCCTCTAAACATCATAAATCAAACCACACAATCAGATGGGCTTGGCTCAGTCAGCCTCCTTTGTTTCCCAGCCAAAGCGGCCACATTAATTCACTGTTTTGGTACTCAGTTGTATGCAAACTAACTATGGCCAGGGAAAATAAGACAGGATAATGTGAAGACCACACTGGCTGTCTCCAAGCTGAGCCAAACAGCCAGGAGAGATTGAATCGTCTGAGCTTTTTGACATCACTCACTTTTTTTTAATTACTCCCTTTGAGAGCACATCTCTCCTCAATCCTCTGCTGACTGGCTTTTGATCAGTAGGAGCCTACAAAGGTCGACGTGTGTGTGCATACATAATTAAGTAAAAGTGAGTGGGGGACACCTGTGTTGAAGCTGCGTATCAATAAATCATCAGAGGAGAAGTAGTTGTTTGAAAGGCTGCTAAACAACCATTTGGGTTGAACTGTTGTAGAGCAGAACCACAAAGTCAATAAGATTTTGTTTTTTGTTTAGGACTGTTCTGTCGAAACTGCATAACATTGTTAGGTTGATACATTAAATGCCTCCCACAGGCAAATTTTCTCAGTTTTCCTAAGCTTAAACAGTTGAGCCAGTAATTAATTCTGTTCATTCTGCAGTTTGTTTCTGCAGTCCAGGACGGAGATTACCCTGTGTAACCTGTTTGTTTTTGTAAACTGTAATGAGCACAGACTGATTAAGCAGAAAGGTCAGTGACAGAAAGAGTCAGACTTTGCCTGAAAACAAATGTTCAACTAGCCGAAAGACATTTTTGAGGACAGAGGACGGTTTTCCGTCAATTAACTTTTGGCTGAAACTGACAGACCTGGTAGTGGTATCCTTTGGGTCATACTGAAGGGCATACTACACTTTCGCCCATCAGTTTCACAGCACTTCATTTCCTTATTAAAACATCCCTTGGGTTGTTGCAAATTGATTGGTCATAGATTTTTTTTTTTACCCTCCACCTTTTTACCAGCTCTGTGAGACTCTACTTTGGCACAGACAACAATGTTAACATGCAGGCATAATGTTTACTATAGCTGTGTCCCAATTCAGGGGCTGCATCCAGCATCACGACTAGGCTGTCCCATTTGCAAATGCAGCCTTCTTTTCCTGGACAACGAAGGATCCAACAGGTGGATCCTTTTATCTTCAATGCAACAATGGAGGATAGCGAAAGGATACTAAACATAGAAACAACCTCAATTGACCACAGCATCGTTTTGCGGGTTGCAATACTAAAAGTATAGTACAATAACTAACAGAAATGTAACAGGCTACAGTGAGCTTGCTTGGCTGTTTAAAAATTGCGGGTTTGTTCATTTTGTCGCACAGGGTTAGAGTTAGGGCACAGTGTCGCTCTGTGATAACAAAACATGTGAGTTCAGCCAGTAATGAAATGGGGAAAAAAAGGGTAATAGTACAACTGAAGTTGATCTTGTATTAGTATCTTGCAGATGTAGTGATATTTCCCTGGATAAGTGAAGTGTTTGATCTGAGCAGATCACCAAAGCGACCATAGCTATCTGTACAACAGTTCGTGACAGTCCATCCAATAATTATTGATGTCAGTTGGGGCCAAAGTAGTTAACACACATTATCATCCCTGGTGCCACGCTGCTAGTGTTGCTAAAAAACTGGTGCAGTGAACAAAGAGCACTATTCTTTCTCAAATGAAGACTCAGCTGCTCCTACTGTTTGCTGCTTTCATTATTCCTGCTGCATCCAACCTAATTAATCTCTAACATGTCAAAGGTTTGCACCACCAGCAAAAGCAACAGCAACATTTATGGTGACTGTGCAATGCCAACAAATGGGCTGCCTAGGGAAACCAAAAAAGAGAAATCGTGATAATAATAATGACACAAATGAAGAGAATGATGAGCAGCATTTGCACATGCTGAATAATACCACACGCCTAAAGTATCATTTGCTATTGTTTGGCTTTCTTCACAAGAAAGCAGCTTTGTTGTTGACAAGAGATCATTATCTAACAGTCAATCTGAAAGATAATAATCTCAGCACAGAAAGCATCATCACCATCTTTGAACATTAACTCTGCATCTCAAAGCCATGTAACTGCCATCTGTGATCAGCCCCTCTTAATCAAAAACAGGCTCATTTACATAGTTGGGCACTGAACATTGTTCGATAATAAATCCTTGTCTAATAAATCCTTGTCAGCCTGGGTCAGTTCGAATATGTTCAGAACCTACATGAAATATACATTTCACTTGATGCCAACGCAGTGGACAACAATTCCTAAAATACCAAAGGAAAAAGAGCTTTCACTAAGGCATCAACTGTAATCAAATCACAGTCATTGAGAAACTCACAGAGCCAATTCAATTCATATTCAACTCAAACTGAAACTGAAAATCTAATCTCAAACATCAAACGAATGAAACACTGGTAATAACACCTGGCACTTCCATACCTTCAGCATGACTGATCTAAGGACAATATATAGATGGAGATATCCAATTATACTCATAATATTTACAATTTATTCAGGATACAGGTTAATGTGCATATACTACACTTCGAGTTCCTGTACCTATTATACAAACTGAAAGCCAGAGACACTACACTGACAGTCTCACTCACTAATGTTGAGCTATAGTGACTAACAACAGCTTTTTCATTGTGTTGCAAGAGTTTTAGAGATGTGGTCGTTCTGTTCATTTTATAGGTTTATTTAAATGCTCACACTCACAAAAGTGGCAACACTAACTGTAGTCTTAGTCTTTAGTCTTCTAACTATAGTGAGAAAGTTAAAATGAGTTGTGTTGTGATAATCAAACTAAGATACTAAGACTTAATCTGAGGAATGATAGCAGCTCTGCACTGCTGTACACACAGTTAGGAAACCGAGTAAGGAAATCGTAAAGTCAAGTTTTGAATACTTATTAACCAAAAATTCTGACATCCAACATTTATGGTTAATTTACAGGTTAACTAAGGTATGGGAGAAGAAAAAATATCAACTTACTTGATGTTAAATAAAACAGATCATTAAAGGACTATAGTGAGCATACAAGTGATATATAATCCAAATGTTCAACTTAAATACAATGTGAAAAATAAGCATTTTTATCTTCATTATTCATTTAATTTATTACACTGCTTCTACATAACAGTGAGATTGGTGGATGTTTTGGCATTTGGAGACCCCTCCGGTGCTACAACAGAATCAGGGAAATGGATCAGCTCCTGGGCCAAAGTTAGGTAGACAAATCAGTTTCCCCTGGGATTTTAAGACCTTTCAGCTCAGCTCACATTAGAGGAGTAATCATCATCTACAAGTCTGATATGACTGCTAGATTCCCCAAGAGCAAATGCTTTTGATCAACCTTGACAAGTTTGGTTTCTGATGAGATCCACTAATCCATAAAGGAAGAGCTGTGGAATCAGTAGATGTCTTTCATTAGAAGACTGCTCACTCAGTAGCCTACTGATACTGGTAGTGCATATTTATTTTAGTTAAATGAATGTTGAGTGAATGAATTTCATTGAGTCTTCTTTATTGTTTACTCATTGGGCCCTTAAACCAGAGCCCCTGTATGAAGTGACTGTTATTAAGATTTCTTGTTGAAAAACTGCAGTCAAACCCATGACTTCTTTTTTTGTTTTGTTTTTTTTACTTCATCCTATTTTTTTATTATTATTTGCCTATACTGAGTCCCAGTAATTAATTATTCATCTTTTATTTATGATTTTTTTTTCTTTGATTTTCTTTTTTTCCTCCAATACAACTGCACAGGGCATTATTTGGCTACAGTAAATCTATATTAAATGGTAAGTAAAGCAATTTAAATATGTTCGACATGTAAATAGCACCACCTTAAGAAAATAAAATCTGCACTTCAGGTTTCCTTTGATGGTTTCCTTTAATATTTTATTATATCATTTATCTGTACCTTCCAAAACAAACCACAGTTAGAAAATGAATCAGTTTTGTGATGTGACAACACTATGGTTGAGGTTTGGTTAGGCTTAGGCACAAAAACAACATGGTTAGTTTCAGGGAAAGATGGTGATTTGGGTTAAAATAAGTATTTTATTTGTCATAGAACCATGTTGCTCATGCTTTAAAAAACAAACCTGTTGGTTGGAACCAAGTGCAATGTTTCTCATAATCCAGCAGATTGATGGATGTAAAACCATGGTAAGTGAAATATGGACTATGTTTGATATAAAACCGCCTCCAGGAACCACATAATAAATGTGTATAAACAAACTAGTTCTTTGGTTGTTAGACTGGCTGAAGAAATATCCTTAGGTTAAAGGTCTGGCAGTGTTTACTCCCAGTCATTGTGTTCACAAGGTTCAGAGATACTGTAAAGCTGTTGAAATGTCAATATTAACTTCATTGTATATTTTCTTTTTGTGTACAATACTGTCTTAAAACCACCATTTGTAGAAAACCTGTACTCAAAGTGCAAAATATTTCACCAGTCATCACCTGCAAAAGAGAAAAGACTTGAATTATTTATGACATTGATGCCTTCACCTACCTTTACCAGATCCTCCAGCTCAGAGGAGTTTACGCAGGCGTGCATGACCAAGAACTTCACTTTTTCTTCAAGAATGGCCGTTTTCTGGGAGCTCTCATGAGGCTGCTCCAGCGCTCTGAACACCGTTGCCCCAATAATTAGGTAAAACACCACCAAGAAAAAGATGGCTGATACTGTTTTCCACCTCATGACAGTTGTCCGGGTGTCGCACTCATCCTCTGGAACGTTCAGCACCACTGGTTTTGCCGAGAAGGACAGGCGAGGTTTGGAGTTGTGGGCGGCAGACTTGGGGTCAAGAAGGTCAGGTGCTGCCACTGTGAGGAAGGAACTGATTAATGTGGATCAATATCTATCTATCTATCTATCTATCTATCTATCTATCGATTGTTGGCCCAACCACTGACATAAAAGGCCACAACATATACCATAGGATTCATACAATTTAAGATTACGGTTGCAATCATTTTCATTATCGTTTATTTTGATTAATATTTCCTGGATTAATCAATTAATTGGTCTATTGACTGACAGGGAGAAAAATGCTCATCGCAGTTTCTCAGAGCACAAGATGATGGTCAGTCTTGTTTGTCCAAAAACAGTTCAAATGTTAAAAATAAATGTAAAAAGAAAACAACCAATCAATTAATCCACTAACTTTTTCAGATCTATATAAGAGAAAAATGTAATATATTGTGAGGCAATAACCATCTGAAGAAAGTCGGGTAAGCACTGAACTTTACTTTAAACTTCATCATCAAAAGCGATTAGAGAATAGTTACTACCGTTATGAGTCATTTATATTAAACTCATCCAGGACAAATCAATCACTGAGCACTATTTCAGAATATTCTCAATAACAGCCTTTATTTTATCCTCCTCCTTTCAACTGCCATTGAATCACAGGTTTTCAATCATGTACTCATAAATATTTGACACATGGGAACTTAATGTACCAGCTCCTGTGTCGTTACAGTTTCTCTCTTCATACTCTTATTTCTTTCCTTGATAATAAACCAGTGGAACAGCGCCTCCCCACAACATTTGCTGACCTGCAACGGGTGTAGGGCAATTTTTATTCACAGAGCGTTCAATGCACTGTGTGCAGAAGCTCCATACCACCTATAATTTAACAACATTAACATTCATACAGTCATTTCAGGACTTGAATATATGTATTTTCATCTCTTAGATTAGCTTGGTCTAATAATGGGAATCGTGACTTCTTCCTGGATTCAGGCTCCTTCATAAAATAGTATTCAGATGTTAAATTTGTATTTTCAGTGTTATGAAAATAAAGACATGCTTAGGCTGGGATTATCTATGACATAATTCTAATATGTACAACGGTGGAGCACGCTGCAGGTGGTTTCATTTTATTTATTTATTTATTTTTTGTGCTTTGGGGTCCCACAATATAAATGAATACAACGTCTGAATTGAAGCTCATAAAAAATTAAACAATCTGCTTGCTACAGTAGACGCAATTACATAATCATCCCATGAGGTCCAGATAGCCAGTATTTTACAGTAAACAACTTATGGACAGGCTCTGCCTCTCAATAATAAGATGAAACCATGTGAAATAAACCCTTAAAATAGAAATTCTTTTTTATGGGTTTTGTTAATTTAATGTTACATAATTACATAACTGTGCATTGCATACGTGCTAAAATACACTGTATGGCACATTTACAATAAAAGCTACAGTAAAAGTATTTTGAGGACATAAGTTCACGTCATTTTTTCTACCCTGTGAACAGCAGGTTTATACAAGTCATGCAGAACAGGTAATCTTTGCATCATTCTCGTGTTGGATTTCAACTAGTTGTTTTCGCACTTACTTCTCTACCATCTCTTCTCTCTTTGTTTCCTCATCGAAGGATCCTTTCCTCTCCACGAAAGTGCAAACAATGGTTGATCCTCTGACAGTCGCTTTCTGTCTCAGGTGCTCCCACTGAGGGACGTAGCCGCTCTCCACATGGTTTCGGGCGAGCTGCGCTTCCCCTCCACTTTACAATCTCCGGAGAAAATACATCCAGGACATCTTGTTCCCACCAAGAGACATGCTAAGACGGAGCGTAAAAGGAACAATGGCTTCCACGAAATCCATCCAGGTGTTTGGAGACATTGTGCCCCGTGCGGGGGGATTTATGGAAGAGGAGAGGTTTGGGTTGTACTGGTCAGAGGAGGTACTTAACCAGTGTGACACGCTGGATGCGCTGCGCACTCCCACTGCTCTGGTTGTGGACAGTGTGCGCTTCTGCTGTGAGAGAGGGAGTGAAGCTGCCTGCTGTGCAGCACTTCAGAGACTTCCCATGCTGCAGAATTTCACATACTAATAATGGATGACCATGATATGAAGTTTCTCCAACCTCTATCACAGCTGAGATTTAGATAGTGAGTTATACAACCGTTTTGCACAAACTATTAATATATCTCGTTGTACATTATGGTTATATATTATGAAAGACCCTTCTTGTTCCAAGAAGCTGCCCACTGCCTTTTCCTCAGAGCAGCCATGCAGAGGTAAAGTGGCTCAAGAGTACACATGTATTCCCTTTCTGCATTGGACAAAAAAAAAGAAGCTAAAATTGCACTTAGTATGTTACTAATTTTTGCTTAAGAGAACATTAACTTTCTACAATGGCCTGGATGTTACATCTAATCCTGACATTTGTTTTCAGTTTTTGTCTGGAGGGCATTTTGCTGCTGACAGAGGGAGAGAAGAGTGAGCATTTACTGGCGACCTCCCAGTCACAAGCACACACCTCACATCCAGGCAAAAGCCAGCTTATCAGAAGCAGACCTCAGGTTGCACTGACAACTGTCCTGAAGGACAGGCGTGCATTAATTAAATTCATCTGAGACAGTGTTTATGGCCTGTGTCACGGATTGGACTTAATTTTCACCTTGGCATGCAGGTTTGACCACTAACATGAAAACAGAGAACCAAGGGTGACAGAGATTTTCACTAATTTGATAGTCACTTGCTGCTCAGCTGCTTTTTCTGTCCTGGTGAGAGTGCTTGTATGTGTGAAAGAAAGAGTGTGTGTGCGTGAATGTGTCCACAATATTGATTGCATTTGCATGAGCTGCTACAGCTAATTGAATTGAGAGACTTGCACAGCTGTGATGTTTGTCTGTGGTGCTCTGACACACACACACACACACACACACACACACAGACGAATGTTCCTCTCTTTGTCAGTGAATCTCCAAAAAAACTATTATTCTTTGTGTAAGTGTTAAATAAAAGATAATGAAAGCGAATAACTCATAAACCTACAGTGGCCGTCACAACTATAGGGAATTACAATGGCATATCACAAAACACATGAACAACTCATAAAACAGCAGAAAATGATAAAAAACCAACCCAGTCTCATGTCAGTTCGCATCCAGGTACAAGTAATGTAGTCTATTGATTTAACGTACATTGATGTGAATTGTCAATTTTTTCATGACAGTCGGAATGAGATTTAGTTTGTGAAATAGTGAAGAAATGTAACGTTGTGATTCCTGTACAATCACAAGAGTTTTCTGTTGTTTTCATGACAGAAATGATACTTTTTAATGGTAATGTTTTGGCACTCACAGCACTTTGTAATGGTTTAGGAATTGAGACACAATATGTTTATTTATATTTAACCAAAACCACGATCTTTACCTAACCTTAATACAAAACGCTTTTATTATTCCTATTTGCCGTTGTGTTTTTTGATTTGTTGTTGTGTTTTCCCATCTCTTGTTGTGATTTGCTCTTCATGACCTCCATATAAACTCCATTTTTGCTGACATTTCAGTCTTCTAGTAGCTGAGTTTGCTGGCGAAACCTCCTCTGCAAAGGAAAGAAGGAGGAAAATGGAAAAAATATATATTGTGGTGTGCTGCATGACAGCAATAAACCATACAATGATTTTGCACATGCACTGTGCTTCACCTCTTAAAATGCTTTTAATGGATTGTGTCCAGATTTCAGTAAGTGCTTTGCTTCCTTTGCTCATACTTAGTCCTTTTCCTTTCTTCACATTATTTTCTTTTTCTGACCATCTCTTGACATCTTCTACTCGAAATGACTTTGAATCAAATGGCAGATGAATTTTGACAGGAAGTGATGTCTTCATCTCCCATCATCTTCGGTGAGTGTTGACAGTAAAGGTATGTGATATGTTTCTGTTTGACGGCTTTAGCTCATTAGTTCGAGTGTTTCATCCATCAATTCAAGAGGTAGAAAATCAATACCTGCTTCAAATGTAACATCATTTGGGGCTTATATGACCTGCTGTGTGATTCAGTATATAGCAGTGATGAATTATTTATGTAGTAAGTTTCTGTCATGGCCTCTACCTCTGCTTAGCATGCAGAGCCTCTCTCTCTTCCTGTGTCTGTGCTGAGTGTGTGTGTGTGTGTGTGTGTGTGTGATCACCTGGAGACAGGTGTGCCGTAGGCAGACCATAGCTTCACCAGCTGCAGCCCATCACATAATCAACTCCTCTACAAAGACTCAGCTCTGCCACATGATCGTAGTGCCTGTTTCAGTCAGTCTACGTTCCAGCCTTCATGTTTGCAAGTTTGCTCTTTACCTGCTTCATTTAGATTACCCCTGCTTTTCCTCTGCCTGAAGTTCCATCTGCTCCCCTCCGGCCCTGACCTCCAGCCTTGGATCTCCCTGCTCTCCCACTCTCTGGACCAGCCTGCCTCCCTTCACTCAGCCCAGGTCCAGTCCTAACCCCAGCCACAGCCCAGACCAATCTATCCTAATAAATACTCTTTTCAGTTCAAAACCTTTAAGTCTCCTGCCTCTGTGTCTAGCATTTGGGTTCACTAGCTCAGCCTTAACAGTTTCAAGTCTTTGATTTACTTATTTCCAAATTCTCTTCATTCTTTTTATAGACACACTTGGAAAATAAACCAGGCGTGGACACAGTTATGTTGAAGCTTCAGGTCTGAGCTTTTTTATTTTTGATTCACACTATCACTGTGTCTTGCATATCAAAAAGTCTTGTATATGTGTGTGTTTATTTCCAGTAATACTTTAAGTCAAAGACTTTCGAGTGATGGTTGTAGTACTGGATTTGATTATGTTGCTATGGTTACAGCTATGCTGTTATTGTAGCAATGGAGGCTGTAGCTACAGATGATTTAATGCATGACTCTCAGGGTTGGTTTGTTACACTGACAGCAGCATCTACAAAGCAGAGTATAACACTGAGTGTTAATTCACCCCTTTTCACCAGTAACCAGCTAGCTGTGTATTTCTCTTACAGGGCAGAGCAATACCGCAATGCAATCTGGGATGGAAAGCAGCTCATCATTCGTGTGCTGAAGTCAACAAGTGTTGCGAGTCACTATTAATCTGGGGTTGGCTGAGGTTAAACTTTCTTAGTGCTTGATGTCCTCCACAGAGGTCACAGGTCAGCTAGGATTCATCAGAACTCAAACAAGGTGGGATCGTGATTGTGCTGCTGAGGTATACTTCACCAAGGCTTCCGACCATTAATGCTGTCATGTTTTCCCAGTAGAGTGACAACACTTCAGTGGTACCTGCTGCGGGATTTGACAGTCTGTAAATCCTTTTGACTTTGTCAGTGAGGCTTTGCTTTACAGCTGTTCTTGTAACTTCTGCTGTAGTCTCCTTGAGGGACCTGCTTTCATCTGTTTTTGTCACATTTAGCGTGGGAGTATCAAGTCTTTTCTAAGCACCTGAACCTCGTGGAACATTCATGAGTAAGAAGTCTTTTCTTTGCGATGTGTTTTTGCTTTTATCATGACTTGTTTGTCCACAGTAATGTCCACTTCTTCTATCTACTTTTCTGATTATTTCCAAGTGGAGTTTGCAGTTAAACACACACAATAATATTTCTAAAGAAGGACACAAGAAGAAAAAATCCATTTAAAAGCCCATCAAAGAAACTATTGCGGCCCAGCTCATATATATAATGACAGAGAATTGCTTGCCAGCTCAAGTTTTTTTCCTGTTTATTACACTGTGTGGTGAAGTCACACACAGCAGAGCAGTGTAATGTGCAAACATAGTAATACGTTAAATGACCTGAATTTCCATTGACTTTGAAAGCATCTTATCTATGCGCATAATGTAGCTGCACAAAATTAAATTAGCGTTATTTAACATGAATGGAGCCTGACTGAGACTGTCTTAGAACTTTGATATTCATTCAGATGACAAAGTTACACTGATGGGTCTTAAGCTTTATGAGAAGTAATCTTACTTGCTAAGGAGAAGCATTTGGGAATTTCAGGCAATCCATTTAGCTATTTTTGTGCAGGCAACAGCTTGATGAATGCCTTTGACTCATTTTCATCTCATTAACAGTCTCCTCATCATGTGTAATCTCATGCATCAGCACCTTTTGTCCTTATTTGCTGACTGTTTGACTCGAACAGGACAGTTGTAACATGAAACATATGGTCTTTGTTACATTACAGACAGTGATCTTATTATTGGGGACATTGGTGCATTAATGAACCCTATTACCATAGTAATCTCTTCTAATGGCACAGCAAAATGCCAGACACTGGTGTAGTAAGCCATTTTACAAGTCACCTGTGACCTGTTTGACAAATGGTGCTTACAAAGTGGTTTCATACAGAAATCTGAAATCAATTAGAATTAAAATTCTGTGTTTTTTCAAATTTTATTTCAAATAAGAAACATATTATTTCAAAGATCCTCCTACACCAATATGTTGCATGATCCCCCGAGGGATAATGTGAGTGTGCTGTGTTCATCTTCTATATTGACTATATTTCATATTTTGGGGTGTTCAGTGAATGTATATGTCTTATGGACATGGTTGGAGATTAGCACCTGAATGCTATTATTCTAAATGCAGTTCCCTACATAGTTACAGATGCAGGGCAACGCAAACAATACTGCAACATTCCTGATAAAAGTTTGACAGTAAAGCTGAGTAAACATTATCTGCAACACCAGCAAACAAAAATACTGAAAATGTGATGAGTTTTAAGTGATCAAACATGTATATTTTATACTCTTGTCTGCAATTTTGCTTCGTACAGACTTCGAAGGTTTAATGTTTGATCAATAAAGTGCACCCCAACGCCAAATCCTGCTGAATCAACCTGAATCATTTCCACTGAGGCTGCAGTTTCCCCCTCTTGCAGAAAAGTATGAGCAGCAGGGGCCTTGACTGAGTATGAAATGATTGTTTTTTAGATCGATATGTCATCTGTAATGAAATTTAAAATTAGATCAAGATACTGACTTTATCTTCAAACATCATAAAGAGTAAATGTTTCTGTGAGGAACGTCTGCACTTTACTTTCGGTGA
Organism: Seriola dumerili; assembly: GCF_002260705.1. Classification (NCBI taxonomy): domain Eukaryota; kingdom Metazoa; phylum Chordata; class Actinopteri; order Carangiformes; family Carangidae; genus Seriola; species Seriola dumerili. Next base: position 12,618,139 of record NW_019174280.1, read on the forward strand.
GCTTGCACCATGAGTAAGTGTTTAAATATTTACAATATAGACAGACTAACCACCTGAATTTTAGGTTAGTCAGTGAGCCCATGAATGTGAGAGTCAAGTCGACTGCACTCTTTCTCCGCAGTGATTTCTCTTTTCAATGAGATCACTGACTCTGATTGGAGTGAAAGCAGATAATACATAGTTTCATATACAATTCGCAGTCATGTGGACAGCCTCTATAATAACTGATGTCGGTCTCGAGCCGCTCCCTCATTAAGATGCGCTGCTTAACACTGCGTTGCACATTGGATGTCAGGCCTGGTTGTTCCAGTCACTGGCTCTTGATTGCAGGCAGAGCTCACAAACAATAATTCTGGTTTCACAGCGGACGTGAGTCTCTTTCTTAGTCAACTGAACGAAACTTGATGAGCATGTGAAAGCCTCAAGATCACTCACATGCACATACTCGGCCAGTTAAATGAACATCTCACTCCGGTGTCTGCGGCGCTTCGAGGTATAAAAACCTGGAGAGCAGTGTAGAGGTTTGCAGAAAGTTTGTGCTGCTACAATAATTACTTGACAGTCTTGAACAGGTATTCATCAGACAGTTGACGGCACCTTTTGCACATGATAGACAACCAAAGAAGCTGAATGAGTTAAAAGTGGTTAATGCCAACAGCATTTCCATCATTTCAGATTATTGAACATTGCTCTATTTGCCTCCTGATGAACAGAACTAGTGCTCAGGCCTGCACAGCTGAGGTAAAATGCCTTGCTCAATCAGGAACTATTTTATTTAATGTCTGAACTAAGTTAGATCTGCTGGATTTATAAGAGGTTGAATCAATGTTTTTTTTTTTGGTTCAGTAACAGTATCTTAGAATAACACTGTTAGAATGGTGAACCTGACTTAAGGTTTCAGGCTTTACATGAGTATGACAGATAAAACATCTTTTATCCCTGGATTTCTGCTTGAAGAGAAAAGTTTTAACGGTCATACTGTGCAAGGTGAAAACATTTTTTTCTTTCCATTTGAAGTGTAACAGTCTATTTTTTTGTCTGGTCATTTCTACTATATGAAATTAAAAATAAACTCCCACACACAGGACTCTTGCATAACTGGTGAAAATAGTCTGAAGAGGTCAAAACTTAGTTAAAGTAAAAAAAATGTATAGTGAGGCCAACACTTCTTAGTTCATAGCCTTCATTAGGGTCATAATAAAACACATTACAAATAATATTTAAATAGGATGAGCGTAACAAATAATAATAATCAGTGTGAGGGGAAAGAAGAAAAAGCTCTGCTGTGTTTCCTTTTTATGGATTTTTTTCTGCTGTATACAGTATATACATACACAACACCGCTGGAAGGTCTGAATATAACCACATCGATTTGTTTAGACATATTGTGAGCTTTAACATGAATAAAAAAAACTATAATAAATGGAATAATGATTCTGGTTTTACCCACATACAGCCAGAGCTGACAACTGCAGTAAGTTTCTGTTGTCGTGTTTGAGGACTTTCTTGACAGTGACCTCTCCACTTTTTTTTGCTCTATCTCAATCCAGACTTTGATGTAGAGAAAAGCCCTTATTTTTCCCCATGTTCTTCACCACCCACTGAGATGTCTGTGTCACCTATCCCACAGTGCTCTGTCACACCAGTACACCTCAGCAACAGGGGGGTCAATTAAGATTAATATGGGGGATGACAACAGTATTGGTGACACACACACACACACACACACACACTCATAAACACATACTTCACTATGCAAGCTGGTGAGAGGAGATAACTGCTGGGTTGTTTGGCCATGCAGAATGCAGTAACATGTATCCATGAGAGTGTAATTCAATATGGAAATGTAAGGTTGTAAAGACAAAATATTGATGTCGTTCTCGCGGGGCCAGAAACTTTCATCTCATCTGCTGGAAACGATGAGTGTTTATTACAAGAATTACGAGAGACAGCACATAAGGATTTAGATACAGATTTAGATGATGGATACACTTGCACCAACCATATCACAGAACTGGGACTATCACACATGGTCCTGGTTTAAGTTAGGTCAGTTTTTAGTTAAGATCTTGGTTCACGCGTGACTTCGGCTGTTTTAGTGCTATCAAGTTCCCATTGGGGCAGCACGGTGGTGCAGTGGTTGTTGCCTCACAGCAAGAAGGCTCTGGGTTCAAACCTGCCGGCCAGCTGACAACTCTGTGGAGTTTGCATCTTCTCTTCGGGCCTGCGCGGGTTTCCTCTGGGTACCTTGGTTTCCTCCCACCATCCAAGAACATGCAGGTTAAATTAATTGGCGACTCTAAATTTACCCGTAGGTGTGTATGTAAGGGCCGATGGCTGTTTGTCTCTGTATGTTAACCCTGTGATAAACTGGCGACCTGTCCTGAATGAACTCAGCCCAATGTCAGCTGGGACTGGCTCCAGCTCCCCTGCGACCCTTAGAGGATAAGCAGTGAGGCTAATGAATGAATTTCCCATTGGGATGAAAAAAGTATAGTCAAAACTTGCTGCTGAAACTGAAATGGAAATGTTAGCGTTATACCCCAACGTATATAGAAGTAAGGCCATGGTGGATGTCTCCCATGCAGAAAATGCTTCTTTTTTTTCACCAATTACTCTGTTCTTTCCAGCTTTTTCCTCCTCCTGCAGGATCCAAGATTATTATTATGAGATCAGTGACACATCCTGCCATGAAGAAAATAACTTTTCCTCTGGGCTCGGTTGTTTGACAGGGAGGTTTGCATAGAGGAAGCATATGCATACAAGTAGATGTGCACACACACACACACACACACACACACACACACACACACACACACACACAGCAACAGCAGCAGCAGCAGAACCAACACATGAGGTGAGCTTATAATATCCCTGTGTGTGGTGAAATTATAAGAGCTATTCATACAAGTGACAGAATGACATCTTTGTCTGCCTTTCATTCCTGACACTACATTGATTCATTAATTAAGAAAAGATCTTTGGAGCAGAAAAGCAATGGGTTTAATAATAGCCTGAGTTTCAAACTTTTGTTTCTTTTGCTACTCCCCCACTGTTTGTCATTCCAGTTCTCCATGTATTTGTGGATAGGTACACACACACACACATACACACACACACACACACACACACATACATATGCTGGGGAATCTGCACTTTGTTTTTAGAGCACTCATCTAAGTACTTTCCTCTGTCTTCGCAGGCAACTGACAAACAGCGGTCAGACAATGACAAACCAATCGATATACATCTGAGAGCTGAACTGGGAAATCCACACAAGTGATTGGGCTCACATATTTAACTCCCACCTCGTCCTCTCATGCAGACACGACCACTGAACTGCAGCATCCCCCAAACCACAAAAGATCTTCTGATTTTTAACAAAGAGGATGTTGCTGTAGAGACAAATAGCGAATGTCTGTGGTAAAATATTCATGCTTTTAGACATCAGGGAAACCTTTGAGTGCGAGTCTGCTGAAGCATGTATGACTGGGGTTTTGCACCTTGCATAACAAGCTCTTGCCCAAAGATATTATCATATGGTGGGCTTTGATGAGGAAGCACCCACAGAAGTCTTCCCTCTCCTCCTATCAGATTGACTTTGTGGTTACCCATTTCCCATTGTGGCCCACGGCAGCCCAACAGCTCATTATCCGTTGGATGACACATTCATCTTGGTGGCACATGCTATACTTGGAAGCCGGCTTTTGCATTTGCACTATCCAGATCATACAAGCCTGTGATTAGATTCCAACAACACCCCATTGCATTTCAACTAATGATAGTTACACAACATTCAGTATATAAAGCAAACTGTTAATGTGCAAAAGTCCATTTTAAATGTTTTCTGGGGTTTACAGCACCTCTCAATTGAGAATGAGTTTACTTCCCCAACTTGTACTGCAGCGTAGAACAGACATTTTTAATGCCACTTTTGAAACACTCTCTTCAAACACTCATTGTGCTCCACATTAGTGAGACGAATAGTGTGGGTGTTGGATCAGAGTGCTCCCTGCCATGTAGGTCACAGCAGATACAGCTTATTCTGTCTCTCACAGGCACACACAATGAATAGGAATGGGGAAATTCAGCTGTGTTTGGAATTCATCTCCATGTGTTGTGTACTTTCTCCTATCTCACACCAGGAAGCAGGTGCCATCTGTGTGGAAATGATGCTGGTAGGGAATGGATATGGGCTAACCAGATGTTAATCCATGGCCTTCTGTTTACCCGCAACAGTCTGTATGTGAAATTAATCAACGATTATATCCTGTCTGACGTGGTAGCTACTGTCTGTTTTGCTGCCAGTTGCTCAGGTGTAGTAACAATTAAAGGGTAAATCTGGTCATATTTATTATATATTTTTCTTTTTGTCAACAAATCCCATGAAAATACTAAAACTAATAATGGATGAATTCTGCCGTAAAATAACCAAAACCTGATTTACATTATTCCTCAAGCATAAAACTCCCATTGTAACCCTGTCTCCAAGGAATTACATTTCTATACAACTAAACTTTGACAGCAAATATGTTTTGTAGGAAACATTATTGCAACCAGGTGATGTTTTCTATCAATGTAATGAGGATAAGTTGTTAATTTACACATTTGGCAAGTTTCAACTGGGAAACAACTGGGAAATTATCAGTGCAGGAGCTCCTATTCTGTCTTTTTTTTTATTGTGTTTTGTATGAAGAATGTTTAAATTTTTACATAAGACCAGTATCACTATAGGCCCATTGTTTAGAAGGCATTGAAAAGCTGCTGTCATTTCTTTTGATGAGTACTGACATTTAAAACAGCTCAGCCCTTTAATAAGACAAAGCCTTCCTAAAATTCCCCAAAAACTTGGTGCACCACTCACCAGCCCTTTCTCTTATATGACTTATCTGTTAGTCTGCATTTTAGTCATATAGTTATTGTCATAAAGAAAGTTTTTTTTAAAAAAGTATTAATATCCCTTTGTCTATATTTCTCCTCAAAGCTCTTCATTCATTTCATTTTCTGTTTTCTACACTTTGGAAATTAATTGCAGTCTGTTCTGCTCCTGTGTGTCCACGTCTCTCTCTGCTCGCATCGTGTCACAGTAATCGCTCTTGTGCCGTTTAACCTCAAATGGTAAGTGCAGATAGTCCGAAGAGAGCACTACCGAGGTTTTTATTATTACAGAGAAATTGAACTCATTATATTTTAGTGATTGAGCAGACCTAAGAAAAGGTCCCAGGCTCAGTCAGACAGGAGAGTGCACAGTGTCTGACATATTTAGCTCCACCTGTAGGTGTGATGTAGAGTAGGATGCTCTGCAGGTATGTGACAATGCATTTAGCAGCGTCACAGTCTGCAAAACCATCACGTTGCATTTGACAGAAAAATCGGAGCTGTTGCTATATCTGGCCATGATGTCCAGTATGTTCCTCTCTGCATGCGCCAACAGGACTGTAAGAGGTGTGAAACTCATGTCTCACAACAAATTCTCATTTTGGTTACACAACAATGAGCAGAATGAGGATAAAGTTGAGGTTGAGGATATGATTTCCTCTAAATGTGATGCTGATTTAAAGCATCACAAAGGGAGGACAAAGGGAGGTTAAGCATTTGAACCCTGACTGACATATATTTGCTCCTTGGTGCCCGTGACACAGGCGTGATAGCGCAACAGTAACTGCAGCTTGTGTTGCTGGGCAACTGAATTGCAAACCCCCACCTTGCTTCCATACTACACACACACCAGTAATAGTTACTTTACTGTAGATGACCGCACTTCACAATTCATCTGGTATGCACTTTTCAAAAGCTATAATATCTCTTCTTCTTTGACTCATCGGAGAACTGAATACAGGCCCTGGTAAGGTGCAAGGGGCAGAACACAAAAAGCTTTTCACATTTGGATGAGATGACTTAGAAAGAAGACCCGGTGGTATGTAAACTATAGAGCTTCGCTACTCAGTGGATGAAAAGGACTATAGTCTTCACGGTGAGGGTGTCATCAAGGTGCTGAGATTAAAATGCAGTGTTTGCTGAAAAGAAAGCCTTTATCACAGACGGTTCTGTGTGCTGAGCAGAAGCTTCCACAGGAAACATCTTTCCCCTGAGGCTGCAGTTTCTTTCTCCCTGCTGCAGTTCAAAGAAGAAAAAAATATTAGTATTTGTCTGAACAAGCGCTGTCCGGTCTGCAGCGACAATGAGCAGTTCACTCCTACTATCTCTTCTTCACACTACTGTGAAACTTAAGTGCTGTGGGCTGTTCATTCTTTTTTTCAAGTGTAGTTGCCAACCTGAGGAGCAGCTGACTAGATGACTACAGCATCAGATATTTCGGGGACAGATGAACTATGATTCTCAGACAGTGTTTCTTCTTCATACCTCAAGTGTTGCGTAATGAGGTGTTGGACCAGAGTGGGACTTGAATGTTGTTTACAGCTCTGCAACTAATGTAGCCGTCTCACCAACTGCCCGAGGCAATTTCCAGGAAAGAACATGGTGTGGACTGTAATTGCAAATGTTTCTCTCTCAGACACTCCAGGCATCTCAAGCTCCATTAGCTGAGCCAGGGCACGATGTGAGACTGAACAACAATGAGGTACAATACTGTAAGTACCTTCTGTTACCTATCATCCGTCATTAAATACAAGTTATCTCAACTCCATTCTGCTTAATAATTTTTCCAATTCATTTTTAAATAAACCCAAGGTATTTATAGAGTACCACCTAGCAGAGAGCACACAGTGTTGAAAGGTGATGCTCCTATCTGGACTATTCAGATGCATAGCTGCCAAGGTGAAGCTTCTCTGTCTCTTCTTTGCTCACTTAAAGGCTAACACTGCTGATATTCTATAGTTTCTATTTTCTATATGTCAACAAATCCCATTGTTGTGTTAAAAACACCTTTCCTCGTTTATTCTGACTCAATCCCACGTACTCTCATCTCTTAGCTACATTCCCCAGCTCGTTTAGGAAATTGAGGAATGAGAGTGAGTCTGTGAGTCTGGGCCACACAAACTATTGAGGTACAGACTAACATATTGTCGATTTTGGTCATTTCTTTTTCAAGTATATTTTTTTGGGCTTTTGTGCCTTTATTGGACAGGATAGTATAGAGAGACAGGAAATGGGGAGGCAGAGAGAGGGGGAATGACATGCAGTAAAGGGCCGTCCGATGCGGGATTCAAACCGGGGCCGACTGCAGCGAGGACTGTAGCCGCTACACATGGGGCGCCCGCTTAGACCACTGCGCCACTCGATGCCCCGACCTTGGTCATTTCTGGTCATAGTATGTGCCTTTCTGTCCAAATGAGAGAAGCATGTACTTTTGAAATTTGATGGAAACCAGAAATGACATTTTGCAAACTGTAATCCTTTGCAGTATTATATTTTTTTTTAAAAATGATGCTGCCTTTCAAAATAAATTAAATGAGGGAAGAATGATTGTGTCCTTGGACTCTGAGGTTATCATTCACCTTGAATCTCCTTCTACACACATCATTTCATTTCATCTAAAATTCGACTTCCATCATTTCTCCATCTACGAGCCTGAACTTTATGTGTGGTCTGCTGAGCCAGACCCGTGGCCTTATGGATGATCTGGTGGTGGATTTTGAATTTATGGACCTTGAAAACCCAAATTATTGATGGAAAATTGGTCAAAAGTATCTGGGATTCAAACATGTATTGAACCTGTCTCTCAGAGTTATTTGTGAACCATGAAAATACTGGAAAATTAAACCAGCGAAAGAAAAATCACAACCTCCTACCTTTCTCAGTCTTGCAATTTGTCAGCCACTGAAGTGCTACCAAGAGCAGGAATGCTTTTGGTTTTAGTATTCTGGTGTGCGGCAGCCTATAATCAGATGAACTGATTTGTGACAGATATACATTACCAAAATAAGAGTATATAATCTGATGGAAAATGTTAAACTATGAAATGTACCTCATCACTTGAAAAAGAGGGTGTAAGAGTGTGATATTACAACACTTACAACACACACGTCATATGTCAGAAGTTGCCGAGGCAGCACTAAAACATGCAACATTTCACTTTATGTGTTTCATAATCTCCCCATACACGTTGTTCTCACTGCAGCCGCTGCATTGTTGAAGAGAGAAAGCCTTTCACACTGAGAGTAGAAATGAAAAAGCTTCTGCTATCCTACATTCAAATCTTGTTGAGAGCACGTGTAATTCCTATCTTTTATCTGACTGTCTATCACACTATATCTCTAACGCATGCCAGTAGGTATGATTCTGCAGAGAGATGAGAGACTCGCCCTGAGTGGAGGCTGCTGGGTTTGTTCCCATGAATGACCCTTGAATTTAGGGAAATCAAATTACCCTTCTCATCTGACTCAAATATAAACCTTGATTTAATTCAAGAATGCAGTTTTCATTATCTTTGCCTTATGCCTGTAAGAGGTAGGCACAGGTCTTTGGGCTTTCAGACAGTCTTATAAAATTTGGAGAATCAAATGAGCACGAGCTGACTGACAACACAAATTACATGAATCCTTGTATCTTAAATCACCCTTGCTCTCTCTCCCACTCTGACTGCAGTCAAGACATCCCCTGTTGTGGAAGTTAAAACTTCCACATAACCCATTGAAGTGTTCGGTGACAATATCACAAAGTCAATTTTATGGCTAAATTACTTTACAATCAACATGTGAAATGGTAATGGTATCTTTAACTATTGTGTGTGTGTGTGTGTGTGTGTGTGTGTATGTGTGTGTGTAAGGCAAAGCAGCCCTTATGAGAAAACTGTAGGTTCAGTCAGACAAAAATATTCAATGACCACTACCACTGTGTAAATACAATGTGTGTAACATTTTCCTTTTTCATACTTTTGAGGTCAGGTTGTCATTATAGGTATACCAAAGAGTTACAGAGTCAAGAAGCAGTGTGCCGTAGTGAACTGTAGGAACACACCACTCCTACACAGTAAAGCTGTCATGGCTCGAGCAGTTCCCAGTAGACGTCTCCTCCACCACTGAAATGATTACGCCCTTGAATGTGCTGGTTTGTGCAGTTAACAGAAATAAAGCTATTAACAGGCACTCCATCGAATAGTCTGACCTCTCCCTCATCCCTCTTGCTCTACACTTCCCGTGTTAATTATCTATGGGTCTGTCTCTGTATCTGCCTGTTTAAAACAGCAGACATGTGACATGACTTTAAATAAAACCCTCTCATCTATTTGATTTAACTGATAATACCTCATCGCTTGTGAAAGCATCTTATTCTTTGTTTATTGCATTTGTAAGATGGATTACTATTTTTCCTCTAACTCACCTATGTACTATATATACTGCACACACCTGTATATACCCAGTGCCTTAAACTTTTAGAGAACTTGTGTCCACAATGTATTCATATATCACCTTTCATGCTTCAACTTGAGAAACATGTTCACAAACCCCCTCAACAAAGCAATCATTTTCCTCAGTCCAGAACTCGGTCAAAGTACCAGATGTTTAACTTCATGAATAAAATATGAAAAATAATTACCATTTCTCAGATTGAGCAGACATGGTTAGACGTGACCTTACCACTTATAGACAAAGCTCTGACTTCAGATATGTAGGAGCAATTGAGAGCAATTTGGATTTAATGTCTTTGACTAAGACATAATTAATATCCAACCTGAAATTCATGGATTCAAGAGAACTCACTCCGTCCTCTGGGTATAAGACATCAAATATTACAGACTAGCTTTGCCATTGAATGTCTAATGTCTTTCCCATCACACGCTACGTTATACTGTGCTACACTGTGTCTACAGTGCTAACACTGCACACAGACACAAGTGCTCGCAAATATTAGCATGCTAACGCGCTAAACTAACATGGTTACAATGGTAAAGATTGGTTTTAAACATCAGCATGTTAACATTGTCATTGTGACTATGTTAGCATGTTGATGTTGGTATTTAGCTCAAAGCACTGCTTTGCTAAAAATAACTTGCATGATTTGGATTGGTGGTAGTTCGGACTTTGCGTTCTTGAAGTGGATCACAAACTACCAAAACTGCCAAATACAACAGTCTGTCGTATACCCCCCCCCCTCCCCCCCTCTTTAATATTTACAATTTTTAACACCTGATTTTTTTCATTAACAGTTATGAATCACAGGTTATAGCTTTAATCTGAAAACCACTGTGAGGATGATTTCATTGTCTATATTTGACCTAAAAGATTAGATTGTAATGAACGATGAGTCATTTATAGGATTCCCAGCTTTTAAGCCGTGTAATTAGTCTCTTGTTGCTAGGAATGGGGATACCCAGTAAAAGCTGTTAATAGACCTAACAGAGGCAGCAGAATCCTAATTACAGATTGCCAGGCTGCAGAACGGGCAAACACATTGCACGCACACACACAAATACACTTTCCTCGTGTCATTATCATTATGCAAATGAAAAAGGAAGCATGCTGCTGTGATTAGAACACAAAGTGGGCAGACAGAGCAATAAGTTAAAAGGCCAGAGTGGGAGGATGGAGTTATGCTTTTAAAATTCATCACTCACTGTCAGTCATGAGAGCAGAAGAAGGCAGCGTCATTCTGTTCATCTTCTTCTTTCCTGATGCAAACATCCATTCTTGGTCTCTCTGTTCATCTTCATGATGGTTTTTTTCACCTTCATCTGAACAGGAAGGAGACTCTTTCCTCTCCACAGATGACTATGTGGTTTTGTTGCCATGGTTACTAGGTCATGTCAGGCAAAATGAAATGTGTTGCTGGGTATTGCGTTTACAAACTTAGTGCATGTTGCTCACCAAAACATTTTTCAGTCTGTATCTTAGTTTTTCTTGTTTGCTATTGTTTTATTGTCTGTTTACACTGGGTCACATTGTTGGCCACGCCTTCTTCCTGTGGCAAATCAAACTGAATTGGACTGAACCACTGATCCAACATCAGCAAAGACGAAACCAAAATGAAAAAGATCCCATTGAAATAATTTCTGGAGGTGCAGCTTAATATGTTTATTTGTGTACATAAATGTGTAAATACACATTGTATAAATTGCCTGTTTGTTTATTTGCATGGCAGCACGCACATGTAAGACAGTAAGAGTGTTAAATTAAAGTTTTATCACATTTAATGTCCATACAGTCGCAAGGCAACACATTGCTGACTGTTGATGATGTCATTCTCCCTTTATGCCTTCTTACCATGTATCCCTTATTATCTCGCACAGACTGTTGACAATCAACCACAATGAAGCACATTTAAAAGAACAGAGAATAACAGGATACACTGTGAACAAGCCAGTCTTAACTCTGAACAGGACTGACATTACGTTTCACTGTTAAACTTCTATATACCACTTCTGTTTCTTCATTGGCTTCATTTATACCGTCTTTTTCAAAATTATTATGTCAACCAAACTGAGCCAGTGATTAACTTTCATTGGTGTTAAGTTTCTGTCGATATGTACTGTATCTACATTCTTGACGTGTTCGGAGTCATTCCTGGCAATTATAAATGTGTTTCAGCTACCTCTTCAAAAACAGTCTTACATCCATTTGAAGTTTCTCAGTTCTCTAAACCCCAGTGGACTGTTAAAAATATACTCACCCATAATGTGACATAAAAGAAATTACCTGACAAATCCACTCTTACAGAGGTAGAAGGGGCAGCATACAATATTGCCTGTTTTCTGAGTTTATCGATGCCTGTCCTGTGTCGACAAGATGCATACACATATGTAACATTTCATACACAATATTACTGCCACATTCCTGCTTTGCAACGGTAAAACACAAGAAAATAAAATGCAAAGGACAGCTACAGAAAACAGTGACAGACAGACTTAAAGAGTAATATAAAATAGGCATTCATATTTGGTGCAAAATATTATTTTGAGCATTTTTGCCTTTATTGGAAATGAATAGGCGGACAGGAAATAGAGGGGAGACAGAAAATGGGTATGACCTGCAACAAAGGTCCATGGCCAGATTCAAACCATGGATGTTGCAGCTATGTGGCATGCATTGTAACCACTCAGCCACCAGGCCACTGGATAATAGGTGCGGATCCATTTTTGGGTGTCGATATAAGTGAACCAGATCATTTTCAGTGTTTATCATGGGAGAATGTCCGACATCCAATTCTATTACCTGTGCTTTTAGGCTGGGCTGTACGAATGAGAAAAACACACCTATCCACAACAGTGGAAACCCATGAGACTCGGTCCCTCGTTGTTTTCAACTCAGAGCCAGTTGGCACCACATTGAATACAAGTGGCTGAACCGAAGTACATGCTTTGTGTACTTGTCCCATTTTCGAACCAAAAGCATTTAAGCACACTTTATCCTTTCCTCTCCCCTTTGGCTCAGTTTCCCCCTTATTTCTTTTTCTTTCCTCTCTTTTGTCCAAATACAGGAACTATGAGGCTCTATTCATCCAGTATGTGAAGAGTCAGTCTCGACTTCCGTTGGTCCCCACTGTCTTTCCGCCACCAGTCAACATCGGCCCATCAACTATCCCAACAATCCATCCATTCATGATTCAGTTCCTTCCTTCATCCTTCATCACATCATCCCTTGACCGTCATTTCTCAATCCATCCTATTTCATTCATAATAATAATACATTATCTTGGGTCACCTCCATCTATATCGTACAATAAATGATTGTAGATCCATATTTTTAATGGTGTGGTCTTTGTTAGTGAAACTGCCTTAAAATCCACTGCATAAACCCTTCAAATGCTCACGGGTCAATCTGAATTTCTTTCAGGTCACAAAATCCGCCAACAGGGAGATACAAGGTTTTCACCTGTCTACAATGTCCTGCTAATTAGCAATAAGTTCAATTCTGTGCTGCGAGGCGACAGAGAATCCACTGCTGCTGCTCTAATTCAGTGTGAAAAGCATTAAACAGTTTCAACATTTTCACTCACACAGACAATGACTTGACACTTGATTACATAAAACTCTTCAAGTGTGAGTCACTGTCGCGGCTCGGCCCGGCTCAAGAACAAAACAAAAGTGCACAAAGCACAACAAGTGCACAACAACTGATTTCAGTCAAGTAACCAAACAGGAACACAAAACAAGGTCAATGAGGTCAGTGTGATCTCACAGAGAGAGCGGGATCGGCACAGGTAGGAGTCAGGGACACGGCGCCCAGATTTTAGAGAAATTTGTGTCAGTGTGAACTGGCGACAAGTTTGAACAAATGTAAAACCATTTTACAAACACATACACAGCATTTGAATGAATGTCATTATTCTACAGATAAATTTCCAATTTCCAAAGTCATTAATCCAATATTACATATTAACAACTAACATTAATCCTGTAAATGTCTCACCAGCACTGAGAATAATTTCTCTCCACAGATTACACCCTGAAGTCAGGAGAAAAGCTGCGGAGAGAGGCTAGGTCATGATTTTTATTTCGTTATTGAAAGTGTTGAAATAAAATATGATACGAATCTTTCAGTTCTCCTTCCTCTTGCCTCAGTTTCTTGCCCACTATCAGTGAACCTGTGTGTTTGTGTGTGTGTGTGTGTGTTGTCATAATAGAGGCAGCCTTTTATCGTCTCTGAGCAATCAGAAGAAGCATTGGCAGGCAGTGAACGAGTCAGTATGGATAATGCAATTGACGGAAAACCACAGTCCCTTATTACGTCATCAGCAGGGAGAGATCAGGGACAGAGACAAAGAGACTTTGCATTCATAAAACATTCATTCGGCCCTTCATTCTGCTGGAGAGCAGCCACATGCTATGGGTAAGCTTGTCAAATACAGTATATGTTACCGAGTACAGGTTGGTACATTTTCGGTTTAGCAGTGGAAGTCTCGAAAATATTTATGCCAAGCAAAGTAATGTGAGTTAGCTGAGTTCAGCATTTTACAGGTCACTAGTGTGTTGTGACTCACCAGTTTTACCACTGCTGAGGTCTTACATAACCTTTGTTTGTGTGTGTGGTGTTGCTCTTTTTGTGTTCGATCTTCGAGTGTCCCCATGGCCAGAAGGCATGTAGACAGACACAGGGGCATCAAGTGGGGACAAAAATAACTCTGATTTAATCAGTAGCTCTCATCAAATTTTAGACAAAATACCGAGAGTAGCCTGAGTTTAAAAATACCCCGTTTCTAAGAATTAGAGAAGAAGGAATGTCAAAATTTTCAGACATTCTTGATCCCCAGTGGCTGAAACGTGGTTCAGATCTTCACATCCTGCTCAGGATGGATTGCATTAAATTTGGTGAACTCTTAACTTCTCCTCTAACACCAACATCAGTTCAAATTTTGGTTTATGACATAATACCTGACATTCCCATCAGTCTCAGCTGTGCTTTGCAATTATTTAGCAAATGTTAGCATGCTAAACCAATAAACTAAAATGGCAAACTTAGCAAACAGCAGAACCGCTAGACATCAACATGTTAGCTTGTTAATGTTAGCATTTACCTCAAAGCACCGCTGTGCCTCAGTGCAGCCTCACAGAGCATGGCTCTAGACTATTAGTCTTGTTGATTTCCGGTTGCTTCGCTGAGCAGCTGCTTTCTACCACCTCGTTACATTATCTTTCTACTCCTGTTGCTTTTGATTTGCATCTCATCCAGAGGACTCCAAAGAAAGAGAGGCCGCCACTGAACCAAACAAAGAATGTCAGCTGCGGTACATGTAAGAACAAAGGCTGAGCAAAAACAATATGATGATGAACATCTGGAACATTGGTGCAAAAACAGCTGGAGGAGTGCTATCAGCTGTCTCTTAAAAAAATCAAGCTCGCTTATTCACTGAACACATTAGGGTAAGAGGATTTTTTTTTAGTGAATATTTTAGCAGAAGTGAAAGTAAATGCTATTGTTCTCATTAAGAAAATATGGATTCAAGTTGAATTTTTCCTGAAGTCTAAACCACTCCCTTTCTGACCTTGATAAAATCATTTGTTTATTCATGCGACATTTTCATTTGTCAGAGACAATTTTTTATGTGTTGAAAGTTAAAGGGAAGAAGTATCAAAATCTCAGTAATGAAATATGACTGTAATTATCTAAAGTGAAATTCAGCTGACGCAGAGCAGACACTTTTATATAGTCTCAGGAATACTGACTTTAATGCTAACAATAATACTCCTGTTTCTTACTTCGAGGATTGTGTTTGTATGCTGAGTGATTCGCCTTTTACTTGTATCTCTCTCTTATAAATAGATTCCTTTCCATTCATACAGAAATTACGTCACTTACTCTGCACTCAGTGCTCTCAATCACTCTGCGTGTTGAAAAGATGCAATCATGTTAGGGTGCCTGTACCTGTATACGTGGAGTTAAAGTGACATGTAGAGCTACAGGTTAATACACACTTTGTCAAACCTGTCTTCTCTCAGTTACATGATCCTGCTTCCTTCAGTGTGTTTCTACAGTGTGCTACACACACACACATTCCCCATGGCCTGTCAGTTCAGGGCGGAGCACTATGTGTGTGAAATGTTGTTTCTGTCCTGTGAAGCTGAGGTTGAGCCAGGTTTGTCCTCTGGAGACACAAATGGCACGACTAGAGGAGGTGAGGGGAAAGGAGGGTTGAAGCAAGATGGAGCTGTGCATGATGTAACTGTCAGCATGTCATAAAACACAACAGACCAGAATTAAACCCAAGATGTTCAGCTGACACACACATGTCAGGTATTATGATAAAATGTGCATTTTAAAGATAGTTTTTAATAATAACATCTAAATGTTCCATATGTATGGTTACAGTAACAATGGATCAAGTGACAATGTGTAGTATCTTTAGTCATCTTTTAAAAAAAAATGACTAAGATGCTTGTCATAGTTTAGATTTGACCAACAAAATAAGTTGGTGATTAAAAGCTTCGTCATCAATGAATTTAACGGTTTGCTCTTCACCATATGACATTTTTCTTTCTTTCTTTGTTTTAACTTTTAAAAAATGTTCATACACACGATGTGTCTGAAATCTCTTAATCTTGACATTTTGATGAGATATTTGACAAGACATTGTTTTCTAAATACCCAAACTGGTCAGAGCTATACTAATGAAGTCAGTGCTTAATGCATTCTGCATAAATAACTTATGTCTGAAAAGACATGAGTTAACCTACTCCTCCACGCTGCAGTGTGGAAGAGTAGGTTAACTCTGTCCTCAGGCGAGGCAGCGGTGTGGTTGATGAGCCTGCCAACACGCCACAGACATGTTAAATGAGGGCAGGTGATGTTTGTGAAGTGGACTGTGACTGTAATCAGTGCCTATTGCAAAGGAAGAAGAAGCCCTCAGGTTTCTCTTGTGAAACATTCAGAGAGGCGCTGGTGGAGAATATAATGGTGAAAAGAATATCATGGGTGAATTGTTAAGTTCACACCTCAACAGGTGTTGCATTTAAGGTCAGCTAGAGAAATAACAGTCCATCCAATTCCAAAAGGTGCTGGAAGCACAGAAAAAAAATCAGCCAGGAGTAAGTTATCAAATAAAATGCTTCACCACAATGTGTCCATTTGCTCTATGTGCCCCCCCCCCTTCAATTTGAGAGGATGAGCTCTGAGGCGGTTAACATCAAAGACACAAACAGTCTGTGTTAGACTGAGCCATCTTTTCTCGCTGTTTCTGCCTTTTGCTTTAGTACTAATACATCCCTGTGGTGCATTCAAGTTATAATTTCACTTCAAGCTGTTTTTATCCATTTAATTTATAAGGGCTAAAAGTAATGTGCAGTCTTTATCAACATCTATCAACGACTGGTAGGAACTGCATGAAGACATTAAACCGTTATAACAATAGGCAGGTGCCCATATGAGCACTGGAACATGTTTTGTTTGTTGTAATTATTCAGTGTAAGTTCATTTAAAAGTTTATTGGTCCACATGTGTTTTTCTTGTAACAGAGTATTTGTACACCAGTTCATTACTGGCTGCGTTTACTAAATAAAATGACCTGAGTACATCCTCCACCACTGAGGATGAGACTAGTTTAAGCGAAACACTTTTATATATTATTGTATTTCAGGCATGTGGTAGAGTTGAGAATGGCAACACTACCAGGCCACAGCATTACCTGCCACCTGCAGGAGTGCCTCCCAGCTGGGATGTGCACTCTCTCAGACAAGCCCTGCTGTCCGCTAAAGAAGATGATCTGAAGCTGGCCACTGAAAATATTTCACTGAGACATCAGATTGCCAGCCAGCAGGAAGTAAACCAAACACTGATGCAAGAGAACGGGTGCCTGCAGAGGACGCTTGGGAGAGAGCCGTACATGGCCAAACAAAACATCAAGGAGTTGGAAAAGGCTCAAGAGGCCACAAAGGCAGGCCAGGAAGAGTACAAGAGGGAGAGTGAGGAAGTTATCAGAGAGAACAAAAGGGAGAGAGAGAGAGAGAGAGAGAGAGTCTTAAAGTTCGCACTGAGGAGAATCTGATCATTTCATCCCAGCTCAGCCTCAAAGAGACTGAACTGAACCAGAGCATAAACAGGTGCAACGCTCTGGAGAAGTTCAAGAAGGAGCTTGTCGAGGGGGAGGAGAGCGGGGAGAGGAGACAGAAGGAGATGGAAAATCTGTGGGCTGAAAAAGAAGATGCCCTGATGAGGATAGTGAAGCAGAGGAGGAACGAAAGATTGTAATTGTTAAAAACATCCATCTTCAGGTACGCTGCTTCATCTTAAAATTATTCTTTGGAATAATGGCTCTTTGGATCAGAACAGCTTGTTTCAGAATTAGCCTTTCAAAGTTTAATAAAATATTCAGTCTATTTCTCTTTAGTAGCTTGCCTGTAAAAAGAACAAAAGAAGAAGAAGTGAGGCTTCTGGGCACTTTGATGAACAGAGCGGTTCAGGAGATCCTCTGTCCCCAACAAAACTTCACACAACACAAAACATTTCAGATTACAGAAAGAGTGGGACGACACTTCTTGTTTGTGACTGGACAGAACCGAAGTCAATTCAGAGTTTATTCAATGGGTGTGTTAAGGTGGGTTGGTGCTACATTGGATCAGCCGGAGGGACCCTCTAAACTCACTGCTGTGATCGGCTGTTTTGCTGTCAGGAAACTAGAATGGTCAGCTACACAGAAGACATTTAGAGGGCAGCTAACTGGCCAGTCGTTCAGGCCTCAGGAAAAAGCGGTTCCTTGACAAGTCAATTTCCTGCTCCCGCTTCTGCTCTGCAGCGTGTCTTTTGGTGTTGTCCGATTTGGGTTTGTACTGGATAGGCCCTCTACATCTTGTGGCTTTATCTTCCCCTCTACAACACCAGCTGCAAGTGTCACTTGTCAAAGAGTATAGCCACCCAACAGTTGCCAACAGGCAAACTCAGTCAGAACTGGACTCAGGGTGGGCGGCCATCCGCCTCGGCCGGTTGGGTTGAGAGGGCAGACGTGAAGGATAGAGAAGAAAGAAAGACTGTTGTATTCAAGCACCCTCAGACTGGTTGTTGTAATGGTCTGGTGATACTTGTAGGTGTAATAATGTTATTAGTCATAACAGCTGCAATGATTGCAGCACCAATTAATAATAAGAAAAATAAGAAAAACACTAATAAATAACGTTGATAATACATGAAAGCAGGGGTAGTACAGTGATGAATAGAAGTCTAATGTCTCCTAAATTTATTACAGCTGAAAAGCATAGGCTAGTCCTTGAAATGTATGGCTAGTGTGTGCTGTGTGTGTTGTGCTGTTGTGTGTGTGTGTGTGTGTGTGTGTGTGTGTGTGTGTGTGTGTGTGTGTGTGTGTTTGCATGTGTGCGCACATGTGCACACGCGCACGTGTGCGTGTGAGACAAAACGGAGATGGAAATCTGATGGATGTGGTTGCATTATGCTGAGTAACTGCCTGGTGTAATGGCATGTGCTCCAGATAAATATCCATCCAGAGAATGGTGCAGACACGTGATGAATACTGATCAATATTGATTGATTGATTGATTGATTGATTGATTCATGCAGAGACTCAGAGACTCTCTGTATTCTGTGCATCACAGATGGGTGACACGACTTGTGATCAATGCTAAGGGAAGCCTTCGCAAGCAATCTTATTGGAAAGCAATAGGTTAAGCGTGCAGGTCCCAGTGCTGCTGGCTCTTGGAAATAACTCATGCATCTGTAAATATTCATCTGGTTATCAGACGCTTAAAGCATTCTGTCCAGTAAAATCTATGTCTTGTACCCAGCAGCACTGTTGAATTACACTTGACAAAAGCTCCCCCTCTTTCTGTTGCTAATGAGGACCATATTACAGTTTCTCTCAAGAAAATGTCAGCCCCTCAGCCAGAGCTCTGAAGCCTGACTGTGTTGTTCGACGACGCCAGTTCAGAGGGACTGAAACTGCCCTGAAGAGGTGTGATTCATTTCATGCGTCTAAAAGGAAATTAAAGTTCATTTTTAAACTGAGGAATGTGTGGGTCGATACACTCTGGCTTATCAATAATCCCCCCAAGGCGTGACTGTTCATTTATTAGTTTAGGTATAGGTAGCTGCGCAATTTATGCACATGCTAACATTTCATATAGAGTAAATAATGTTGTATGCAGTACAGCCAGCCCCAGCTCACATGAAATGGATTAGTACAGTGAATGAGGAATATGTGCAGCATTAATGTTTGGCTCTGACCTCATCGCTCCCCACAAGGAAACACCAAGCTCAGCACAGCGGGGAGTGTGAGCGATGGCAACAGACCCCCCCCCCCCTTTAGGAACTCGGAGGCTGCAGGTGGAGGTGAGGCTCATAAACTATATGAACAACAGCAGCAGGGGCAGCAGCATAAGCAAGCGACAGTATAGCTTTCTGGTTAGCATTGTGGCGAGCAGAGTACCAACAACTGCAGTACATGATTTAGACGTAAAGGGTGCCATGGATATCCAGCATGTTGCAGTGTAGTGGCAGATTCGAATTGACTGTCTTATAGCTTATAGGCTTTGCCTCCTTTCTAATATTGTTCATGACATTTAGACACACAGATCACGAATCTGAAGAGTGTGAATAAAGGAGCTATGAAGTTTAATGGGCCAACAGTTTTGTATTTCAGATGCTCAACCAGATCGAAATCTTGTGACTGTGAAGGCCGTAGCATAAGCTTCCCATCATTTTCATGCTAAACCATTCAGTGACCTCTTCCCCATACACTGTAGGAAAGCATCTGCATTCATTGTTTATTCATATTTGGTTTATTGAGGTTAAAGGGTTAATGTGAGGTTAACGTCCCTAATCTGTGTACATCGGAGAGATGAAGTCATACAGAGCAAGTTGTATCAGAGCAAAGGAGTAACATGCTATGCGTGAGCTGAGACAGTTCACTAGGTTTGTATGATTAGTCTCCTTTCTTTCTCTCTGAGCTACGTACACAAACACACAAGCTCACATTTATTCATAAAGTAGTTTCTTTTCCATGAACCAGTCATCTTTCTCAGAGCTTATTTAAACCAAATTGAGAGACTCACTGAGAGCAGCGCCCTCATTCCACGTCAGTGTAGAGCAACAGCTTTATCCTCATAACACTTATTTCACCCTGTGTAATGGACATTTGCGCCTTACTTACACATGATTGGTCTTTAGGTTCAAAGCAGGCAGTTAGCCTTTCAGCAAAAGGTCTTTCATTGTTAGTCAGAAGAAGAGAGCTGGATAAATCAATTCAAATTCTATTTATTTGCTCCTACTGTTTTCACGTTGTTCTACACGTGTGTCATGTTCCCAACACAAATAGTGACATACCTCCCACTGCCATCCTCTCTCCTTCCACCTCCTTCTTAAAACATCACCACCTGTCCTCCATCCTGTCAGACTGTCACATCACTCAGCCTCAGCTTTCAGCTCGATGTCAACGCGTTGCAAAAATCCACTTTGAATCTTGACAAATGTTGTCCTGCCTTTTTTTTTGTGTTATGAATAATTCAGCAAGGTGAATCGCTTTAAATGCATGAAATATAAGTGAACAGCGTTTCATCGTGTTCATCGCAGTAGCAGTTTTAAATGAATTAAAAGTCCATAAATAAAAGGCCAGACTGACTAAACTTCACCTTTACACTTATGCCCTTAAAGGAGCTATTTGTAAGTTTAGCTAATGCTACATAGCCAACATTAGCATTAACAGCTGTTAATTTACCAGCTTGTGTTAGCTGACATTACAGTACATTGTAGCATGGCACAGATAAACATGATAAAGGCTTGAAAGGAACTGCCTCGAGAGGATCTTGGGAAATGAAGGCAAATTCAATGTTTGATCATCCTGTAGTTACCAGTTGTGGCCGCAAAAGTAATGTAAATATGCCAAATGTTTTATCTCTTCACGCTGGCGACAGCCAGGGATGGAGACATTATATTTTCTGGTTGTCCATCTGACCGTCCATATGTCTCTACGTCTGTACATCCGTCTCTACGCCTGTCCCATTCACGTAAACGCAATGGCTCATTAATGCCTTGAAGAAATTTCTTAAAATTTGGCACAAATGTTCACTTGGATTCAATGATGAACTGATTGGATTGAGGAGGTCAAAGGTTACGGTGACCTCACAAAACACAGTTTTGGCCTCGTGAATGTGATATCTCAGCAACGCTCAGAGGGAATTTGTTTAGATTTGGCACAAACATTCTCAAAGACATTATCTTCATCAAACTAAATATAAATAAATGAATATTTGAAAAGAAATGTATTAATCAAAAAACTTTGTTTATAGGATATGCAACATATGTCAACAGCACAACTTTTGGCTCTGGTGCCAGATAAACATCCCATAACACCAGGCTTTGCAGACCTCTCTGAAGTCTGTATTGTTTCTCTGCTCACTTCAGTGAGGAAGCTCCTCATCAGCACAGTCAAGACCAGCAGGTCACTAAGTTGTAACGTGGTGCCACCATGTGGCCTTACATACATGGTTTCTCTCACATGCAAAAAGCATGTATATCATAACATTATCAGCACTATAGCAAAACATTTAATGAAGGACATTTTACATTCCTGAGAGCTCATATGAAAACCTTAATTATATGCACTACATTTGCAATAGTTAAACACCTAAGTTTGTAACGTGCTGAATCCTGAGCCTGTTTAACAGCTGAACCATTTGAAAAGTGCACGATTGCTCAGAAGTTTTTCGCTGCGAGGCCTCTTTAAGTACAAAGAACAGCGCCTCAGGTAGTGTTGCAAATTGATATTGTACTGTCCCAATACAGAGACATGGTTTAGGAAATGTATAATTTTTTAAATTACATTATAATTTAATTACATTATAATTGCACCTAAAGGGTGCACTTATAGGGCTTATTTCTTAATAACAATGAGACTGTGAATGTTTAAGAGCCATAGTCAAGGGTATAAAGATGGAAAGAGCGGCTTGGCTACTGTAATAGGATCAGCACCCCTCATACTCCCACTCACATGAGCCTTCATTACCACTAGCTTTGAGCTGGATTACTGTGCCTGGAGGTGATGCTTATTTACTGTATATGGTGATGTGTGTGGGTGTTTTGCTGATGCATATAATATATGTGCTTTACGTTCTCCAGCAGTGAACTGACTCCATACATCCCTCTCGGTTTTACTTTATAATCTGACTCTTGCAGCAAATTATACCTATATTCTCTATTTCTGTCATTTATCTAGAACATACTGATTTTATTCCTCACAATATCCAGTAAAATCCCAAAAGTGTTATAAGTATTAAATACAATTCAGTACATACTGTATGGCTGCAGCATTTGATGTAATAAATAAAGGCACAGTATATAACAATATATAATAGTTTTATCAAAGAAAATATCAATGTTGCTTTTTCTCGCAGTGTTTTCTCTTATGTCTCAGTTTTTTAATTTTATTACCACTTCCCTGTTTGTCTGCCTCTCTCCATCTCTCAGTCACTGTGAATCCTCTTAGAGGTGGATTATGGGACTAAGATACAGAGAGAGCGAGACAGTGAGAGAGAGAGAGAGAGGGAGAGAGAGAGAGAGAGAGAGAGAGAGAGAGAGAGAGAGAGAGAGAGAAAGAAGATGAGCATGAGGCTCACAGAGTGAGAGAGAAAGCGATTCAGGAAGAGATACAGAGAAGAGGGAGAAGAAAATGGAGAGACCCCCTCAGCCTGAAATGGGCCAGGAATGGGGTTGGAGATGGTCTGTAACCAGGGTGAGTACACCACCTTTTCCACAGGTGCCACGGGTGCACAATAAACATGTTTGTTCCTTCTAGAGAATACTGCCACATTTTATCATGTCATCTTTATTTATTGTCTTTATGTATTTATTGAGTAAGATTAAGAAAATTAGAAAACCATGACGACTATCACCTGCTGTCTGATTTAGCTCAGTTGAAGCCAGAACCTCAGTTTGGCTACAAGAGTAGCTGACGTGTATGTGTGTGTGTGTGTGTGTGTGTGTGTGTGTGTGTGGGTGTGTGTGTGTGTGTGTGTGTGTGTGTGTGTGTGTGTGTGTGTTTACTGAGTTACCTGAGGACAAACTAAAGTAACGTGTTAGACTGTGGGGATCACCTTCCTCTTAATTAATCTCACTTTCCTACGTTCATGTCTCATTAGTCATACTGAGACAAAGTGACAGATATATATAGCTTTGTGAATTAGACTGTGCTCTATGAAAAGAATATAATACAATCATCTTTTATGTTGTTTACCCCGTAGGAAGAGCCAGCAGAGCCTGATACACTCCGGAGTCCCACCCCCTTTCTCACACACAATGCAGGGACAGACTAACCGGGTGGCAACAATGTCTCTCCTGTCTTTAACCAACCCCCCGGGCTGGAGCGTGTGCTCTGCCCTCTGTATCCTCATCGTGTTGCTCCCAGAGGCCAAAGCAGACAACCTGAACAC
Source organism: Seriola dumerili (assembly GCF_002260705.1). NCBI lineage: Eukaryota > Metazoa > Chordata > Actinopteri > Carangiformes > Carangidae > Seriola > Seriola dumerili. The sequence continues at coordinate 12,641,900 of NW_019174280.1, forward strand.
TACCACTCAGCGCAATGGCGGGGGTTCCCAGTGTGGGGAGTACACTAACCAGGTAATTATTATTAGCATACAGAACACACACAGCAAAATGATCTTATTACTGTCGTCAGTTTCCTCCTTTTACTCCAGAGATGTGTCAACTCTATGAAAGAGCATTTCAGCTCAAAAGAAAACCCGATAATGTTTCATTTCCAACTACATTTACAGAACTGAAAAAGTGACTTAATGATTGCAGTAACATTCTGCACTGCACATAATGTATATTTAAACATGCAAGACAGAAGTGGAGGAAGAAGCACTCAGATCCTTTTTTCCAGTAAAAGTAAAACAATGTAAAATAGTTTATTACAAGTAAAAGTCTATATATACTTCGACTGCCTGATTATTATACATGGTATTATTAGATTGTTGGTACTGATGTAATATTGTGTAAATGTAACTAGTTTATCCACTCAAGGTACACTGAGTTTAGTGCAGTTGTTCCCGACCTCTGGGACGGGCCCTTTCAGAGGGTCACAAGACAAATTTGATGGGTGCTGAGAGGAATAATGTGGCAGCTAAAAATCATATTACTGTAAGTACAGTACTTGAATACATGTACTTAGTAACTTTCCACCACTGCAGGACAGAAGCCAATGGCCATCAACTAGAGTCCAGAAAAAGCTTTGTTAATATAAGCCCAACCTGAAGCATTTAAGGTATAATTATTTTAAATTAAGACAGTTCAATATATTAAATTTTGAGACTGTGGTTATTTTTTCTCCATCCCACTCGAGATCATCAGTGATAAAACCCCAGCATGTTTCCTGGACCTCACACAGGTCTATTCCCAGTCTGACAAGAAGCTTCTCTTGATCAAATCTTCCTCATCAAACAGGTGATGGAGAACGGCATGTGTCGGCTGGTGGCCACGCTGCCTCAGCTGGACGAGCAGAGATGCCCGGATATGTTTCGCTGCACCGATGAGGTTTCCTACTGGCTGCACGAGAACGAGGAGAGGAAACAGCAGATTGTGGCGCTGAAGGAGACCATCTCTGAGCTGCAGGAGGAGCTGAGGAACCACCGGCACCGCATCAAAGTCCTCGAGCTGCAGGTGAGATTTCCATATCGACTTAACAGACCTGGGTCAACTATCAGTAACAATCCTCTCAGCTGCTTTGAGCACTTGCTCTAGTCAACGTGGAGACTCTCTGGATGTTGTCGCAATGTGACTGGTTACTTTTTCATAGACAGACAAACAGAACTTCTCTCCTCATAAACTTACTTTGTTCTTGAGTGTGTGTGGTATTAAATATACATGTCAGAACCAGACTTTTTGTTGAACATTTCCTCTGCTCAGGGGCCTTTTCAGACTAGACATAAGATGTTTGATCAAATAAGCCTTTGTTGTCTTTCACTTCAACAAGACTGTTCTCCGTACAGTCTGGCGAGCTGGTAAATGTCAGTGTTTTCAGTTTAGAGGAGGAACACTACATTATTTCCTTTGTAGACATCTGCACTGTAACGTGGTGCCTGGTCATCAAGCTGGCTTCCCCCCCAGCATGTCCTTGACCTTAGTCACTAACAGGATTAGCCTCCTACTCTTCCACGTGTTGCCTCATGCGTCTCAGGCAGTGAGCCCACACAAACAGAGAGTCTCAGCTGGAGCGGTCACTGGCCACAGGTGGACGGTAGAAAGAACTCATGTGCTGTACATTAGAAGAGGGCAGAGGAGAGGGCTACAGGGTTTGTGGTAATGGGAGTTAGTGTTATCCTCCATATCCAGGCTAGGAATAGACCACATTCTGAAGTGTCTGGCTTTAGGTTTTAGAACAGAGGACTCGTCCTTTTTGTCCTGAGAGCACCAGCAGACATCGCATGTTTTGAGGTTTAATGTCCACATAGAGATAGACTAGAAAAACTGAGTAGTCAGTTGAAGTCTTAGTGGACTTTATTTTAGTTACCCACCCAATGTCAGTGTCACTCCACCCTGGTGACCCTTGAGGACGGGTGAGGGAGCCACAAGATTTGTGAATTTTAAATTTTTTGCTGTATATTTTTAGTAACACAATGAGGCAAAATTTACATTTTAATATTACACTTTCAATCACGTCAAAACAGAGTAAACAAGCAATAAACACTGAGATCAGTGTATTAACAACCCACGTTAAATAAGCCACAATCCCTAATCTTGTCTGAAATGTAACTAAAATGCTAAAAAACTAAAATATAAGTTGTTGCTTCTTTTAAAGAAAATAAACCTATTTTACAATTTAGCATACTTCATATTTGTTATTTCAAGATCAATGTTATCTGCTAATCTGCACAGCAGCATGGCCAAAAATTGCCACATTTTTTCTTTTATGTCACTTAAACTGCTGATTGTTCATGTACTCCGTGTCACACAGTAACTGCATGTTTTTGGCTGTGCATCTGTGTATTTGCGTGGATAATGTCAGAGTGAAGAGAGAAACCATTTGAACATCTCCTTGGAACAGCGTTTTCATGAGCTGGAGTTGCACTATGCTGAAGCCACCACCCTGCTGCACCTTCAGGGCACTCTGATCTTGGACCTACAGGTACACTGTGTCTCCTTATCCTAACAAGCACTATTTCACTCTCAGTGAGGCAAAGAGCACATAGCAAATAGGTGGTTGTTGATAGTTTGACTGTTTGGCTTTCTGTTTAGAACCAGCTCCATAATCTGACGCTTTTGGTGAATAAAGTAAAAAGAAGCCCTGGCTGTTTGATCAACATCGTCCGGCCCAACCCTCTCATGAGTGCTCAAGAAGCCCTGCACCCAGGTACACACTTCCAGAAAACTCACATGCTATGATCTCCCAGCAGAGGGAGCCAAACCCACCTTGTTGATTTACTGTCTCACATTTTCTTCCTTCAGAGATTCAGCATGTGAGGAACTGCCCCATAGACTGTGCTTCTATCTACTACAATGGAGTGAGGAGATCAGGCCTCTACACTGTAGTGCCATCACTGGCAGGCATGCCTGTGGAGGTTTACTGTGACATGGATACAGATGGTGAGTCACATACAATATACGTACATGAACGATAGATGACACATTACACATGGGTAGAAAGTTGGCTTAGCTTCGACTATATTTCAACCGAACGGCCAGAGTTTCAGTCTCTGTGTTGGGATGCACACACTCCACTTCGGTGACACTGAGCAACACTGATGTGACACTAATGTGCAGCTGACCTGTCGTCCTCAGTTGAGCATGGCATATGGTTTCCTCCCCTTGCCTTCTTTTTGCCTCAGGTGGTGGCTGGACTGTGATCCAGCGGCGAGTTGACGGCTCGGTGAGCTTTGACCGCAGCTGGCGGGACTACAGGGACGGTTTTGGAGACCTGCACTCAGAGTTCTGGCTGGGAAACGACCACATACATGACCTGAGCACCCAGGGAGACTACAGCCTCCGCATCAACCTGGAGGACTGGACCAACAAGCACAAACACGCCCTCTACCAGAGCTTCAGGTCAGTGTCATGCCCATGTGTGCAAACAGGTGACAAACACATGCACAACCACCTGTATCTCATGCATAATCTCATACTGTTCTTCTGTGTGTGTGTGTGTGTGTGTGTGCGCGCAGTGTGGACGATGAGGAGCATCAGTACCGTCTCCATGTGTCAGGCTTCAGTGGCACGGTGCAGGACTCTTTCAGCTGGTACCACGACAAGCAGGGCTTCAGCACCCCAGACAGTGGTAACATCTGTGCTGAGATCTCCCATGGTGGCTGGTGGTACAACCAGTGCTTCTACGCCAACCTTAATGGCGTCTACTACAGGGTAAGTGCACACAGACTGACCTTCACTTTAAACTGTTAAAGTCCTGTGTGCTTACTACTTCTTGGTCCCGCAGGGAGGCCACTACACCCCTAAAGGACGGGGGCCGCTGGGTCCTGATGGGATCGTTTGGCACTCCTGGAGAGACTCTGACTATTACTCTCTACGAAAGGTCAGCATGATGATCCGCCCACGCAGCTTCAGATCCCGTTTGTCACCCTGAACCACTGTCACCTTGACAACGGTTGGGACGCAGGAACAATACTCTGGCATTGGAGATGACATGGCGTCACACTGATGGTGACATCCACTGATGTTTTTATTGACAGAGCTCTACAAGAGGGAAGTGAATCTCAACAAGTCTTTGTAGTGAGTGAACCTTCTGACTAACCTGTGGAAATGGCGTCTCCTCTCCTATTTTTGAACTGATTGTATGTGCAAATATGGCTGGTGTGCTTGATATTCCTCACAAAATATGGACTCATTTTCTGCTGCATATTTTTGGACTCACACACTTTAAACTGTAGAGTTCTTTTTGGGACATGGACATTTTTCACTCAGTCATGGGAAGTGAGTTCTTCCTTATTTTCTACTTCTATTTTCTACCTTTAGTTTGATACTTGACACACTATTAGTAACTCCGCCAAAATAAAAAGGCAGATTTTGTACAACTTGTTGACAGCATGAAGAGGCTTGCAGTATCAAACGCTGAGAGGAGGCCTGTACAACTGGCTGGCAGAGCATGAGACCGTTTACTGGATGTTTTGCATACGCCGTGTGCATGTACTTTTTATGATGTCTATATTTTGCCATTTTCCATTCACTTTGAAATCCAGCCAACTATGAATTTAATCAAATGTGTAAATCTCTATTGTAATAAGTGTATTAACACTATTAATCAGTCATGACATAAGAACACTGAATTGTATTAGACAAAAAGACCCCAACCCTTTGACTTGATAAGTGCTATCGTCTCACTATATAGACTCAGACAGAGAGGATGGAGGACTGTGTATACATACATATGTGCTGTGCAATAAAGACTACATGTTTCATGTACTATGTCACACAGGACACCATTTCATATAGAGAGAATGGTTCAAGATCTAAAACCATTTGTGATTTAAGCTACAGACCAGACTAGCAGCCTGAAATAATAGATAACTCTTATCATTAACTATACACACACTACTGTTTGACTATGGCAACCAGTAGTGTTAGTTACTTACATTCAAATTACTTCACACAGGAGTTTCCACAGACCTTTAGCATATTAGGAGGTGTGTGTCAGTATATCAGGCAAGTGTTGCGCAGAGGTAAAGTCTGTAGGCCGACAGAAAAAGAGGCAGCAGGATGTATTCAGTTCACTGTAAACACTTTTAAAGAATATATTCTATATGTATAAAAAATTTGAATTACAAGTTTTATAAGAATTTATAGATAGAGTATGAAAGTATGAAAAATAAAAAGTGAATTCATTTTAAACAGTGGAATAAGTGCACCTAGCTCTACTAAAGCCCCAAACACACTAGCGCACATACACTTAAAATAAGTGACAAATATTAGAATGCATGTACTGTCTGGTGTATACCATCTCCTCGCCTGGTGACTTAATGTGGCATACACATCCAGCTGCACCTGACGACAGTGCGAGCTGAAAGTGGGGTAAAAGGGCTCTTTCACTTCCTCCAACACAAGACTGCACAAACACACTCTTTGACCCCTAGCACAGGCTGCCGACTCATTCTCATTCCTATCCATCTCTATGCAAGAATCTGCTGGTGCGAATAAGAGCTTTACTGTGAGAAAACCAGAGAATGCGTAGTGTGTTGAACACTCTGAACCGTACAGAGAAGAACAACACAAGGTTTCTTTCAAGCAAACACACACACTCATTCACACACACGCAAACAAACAAAAGTCCCAATGAATACAAATCATTGTTTAATAAATCAAACAGAAGTTTTGCTCCTCTCTGAGTTGCACTGTATAGAAAATACTTCTATACATAAAATAGTATCTCAATGACAAGAAGCACCTGATATATATATATATATATATATATATATTTATATATATATGTATATTTTTCATGTATCATGTGATAAGAAAACAAAGAGTGAACAAGATTAGCGACTGATTGAAAACATGGGTGGTGAAAAGCAAAGAAGAAAGACTGCATACATGACAGAATCCATGGCTCTGTCCCAAACTCTTATAGAACAGATTCTTACAGCAACATTGCTGTTACACCTTCATATAAAACACCATAGTCTGGTCAAAAACAGGACTGACCTGCAAGAAAAGAATCATGTGACTTTTGGCTTAAAGGTACAATGCTTAAAATAACCAACCCCAACCTGAGTATCATTTATCCCACATTTTCTCTTCTGTCCTGAAATGTAAACCACAGTGTCATGTCACACAGGCTGGGGGGCAATTAACTCAAGCTTTTTCTGTCTTCCTCAGAGGGGCAAGGCACGTGGGCAAGACAGGAAGGAGGTGGAGCTTCCTGTTAAGCTTTTGAGGAAGTGCAGGATGAAAGAGGGCTTGGCACTGCCAGCGGTGGACATACAGAGGACACACATTCCGCCTTTGCCAACTCTTCCAAGACTGTTGGAATCTTAAAGGAATGCTCCACTGCTTCTTACTAACGACGTTGGGCGACTCTTGAAATGAAATGAAAAAAATAATTTGAATAAACTCTGCATTGACTGGTAAACAGGCAGTAAAGCTCTGATATGCTGTCAAAGCTACTTTTAGTAATCAGCTCCCCGGCTGTCCCTACTGACAGGGTGGAGAATGGCTTTGGTTTTTATTGTCAGTACATCACTACATCACTGTGCTGAAAACAGTTTTGCTACATGTGTAATTCATTTCTTTAACCTTTAAAAAAAAAAAAAAAAACATGGAACAGTTTGAAAAACTGCAGAGTATTGCATGTTTCCACCAATAGCTTTGGCGTCTGACTCATGCAATGAAGCAATGCATGGTCACAAACTGTGACTTGGATGTTTACTTCCTGTGTCACAAGCTCTGGACCTTGGACAGAGGAAAAGATGTGTCTACATAGTGTTTCTCATTCTTCTCCCATTGTTGACCCTAAAAAAAAACACTTGTGCCAAAGCCTTTTCAGCTGCTGCACATGCTCATAAACTGTTGAGAAAACGTCTGAGCACAGCAGACAAAAGTAACACCATGAGCCGGGACTGCTGGCACGAGCAGTAAAGGAAGAGATGAGGTAAGAGCGAAACAAAGAGAGAAGTGAAATTTAAATTACATGGAGGGAAAAGAATGCAGTATAAGCAAGAATATTTTGGATGTTGAGCTGGTTTAACTCTTCTTGTCTTGTAGTGCGAGACTGAAGGCTTTCACATTGTAGTGAACTGACTGTGTGCTTGTCTCAGCTTTGCAGCAATCTGGGGATTGAGAAGAAGAAAAACCAGTATGAATGCAAACTCATAGGGTGATCGTGATGGTGTAGTATCCAAGCACTTTACAGCTGCTCCACAGGTAACAAGGGAACAAAAAGGACAAACTGTTACAGAGTCCAATTTACTTTGACAGATGGTTGATAAAAATGCCTTTACCGTCTCGTAAAACTTGACTTGCTCCTCCAGATACAACTGCATGACCCTGTTGTAGTCATAGATACGGTTGCTATGGAAGTGGTTCATCTCAGCTGAGGCAGAAAAGAGGGGAAACCGCTAAGATCAGGCAACAACGTCAAGATAAACTACACTAATTCACTGCCTCTGGCTGAGAGAGTGTGGTACCTTGTAAAGCGTAAGACATGGTGCTGACTCGTTTAGCCATGGTGACTTTGTCCTGAGGGCTTATTTTACTGGTGGCTACCAGCTTGTCGGCCTCCTTCACCTTGTCTATGGCTGCCTGCAAGAATTAAAAATAATCAAATAACAACATGAGTCTTGAGTTACATTGCATAAGAACAGGAAATCATTTCACTCATCTGCATACAGATAAGGTGAAGGAATTTAAAAAAGCAAAATGACAGATTGATATCTCATAACAAAGTTTGTACATGTTCACCTCTGAACCAGGCAAGTTAGCAATAGGTAAGTCTCCATTTAGTGAAAACTTGACTAAGTTTGAATATATATATGTATATATACACATATATTTTTTACTTTTTAAGTATATATAAATCCAATTAAATTTGCTTTCTGAAAAACCTTTGTGTAAGTATTTCCTGATGTACCTTATGGACTCCAATAGTGTCTGGGAAACATCCAAGAAGACCCTTGTATTCATTGTTGGTCTCCATGAGGAAGTGGAGGTCTTTCCTGGGCTGGAGAATGACACACAGGAAACAACACAAACAAGAAAGATAAATGTAAAAGGAAAAAGTGTTTTTGACAAAAATGACAGAGATAAATGCAGCAGAGGAAATAATAAACGGATTTGAAACTGATACAATGTACAATTTTTCCTGTATTCTTCATCATATAAGGGAATGCTCTCTGCAACCTCCGTAGATAATTCAACAAATAAACTTCACTGTTTTAGCCTTTTGGCTCCTGAGATGAATCTATGTCCAGACAATTGCTTCCTCAATATTCTGTAAACTGCATCACAGGCAATGTTACACTAAAGCCAACAACTCTACAGGAGCACTGACAACATGTCAGCACAAGCTTACCAGATGAATCCCCCTCCCTCTGGAAGCTGTTGGGACATTAAAAAAAAAAAAACAAAACAAAAAAAAACAAAAAAAAAGAGCCCGGGTATGATTTTATAACACACCACACTGACCGGACAACACAGAATGCGTGTTATTTGAATGAGGTGTGCCACATTCAAATAGTGGGTCAAAACAAAGATTTAGGAAATACTAGAGATAAATTGCTCATTACTTCTTCCTTTACAGATGCAGACTTCACGAGCAGGACGCTGGGTTAAAGGGGTCATATAAACACCACAGCTAGGATGTAAACACTGACTGCAAGCAGGAAATGTTCACAGACATTGTGAGATGTTGTGAATTGAGAGAGTGAACACACGACAATGTAGTTGATAAAAAAGGCCTAAAATAAACCTCAAGACCTTCGACACCAGAGCTCTGACAGTCCTGCTCCACTGCCTTGTTTCAGAGGGGAAACACACACCGTATATCCAACACCCATGACAGGGACTGTGTTGAATTTTAAGACATGAACAATATAACAGAGGCTGTTTGGGTGAGAATAACACAAGAACATGAAAGGAACATAAAAGTTCTCTAAAGAATGCCCACAGGAAGAATACTGAAGGCGGAAGCAGTTATGTAACTTTTTGGATAGCAGTAATATCACAGTGTGTTACGACCGTAGCAGCAACCTACCTGCTCTGCAACCATCTGAGCTATCTCCTCGTACGTCTTCCCTGCTGCTGTCATGGCATCAGTCAAGGTTGACTCGCCTGAGCGATCAAAACATGTAATCAGCGTGTTTCTTAAGAGTACCTGTTTGTCAATACGCCTCAAAACAGATTTCCACATAATGAATGACTGCATAGTAAATTGCATCTACTTCTGCTGTTGTCATTATGATTATAACATGTGTTGATTACAGCAATCTTTTGAATGGGTTACCAAAGACAGCAAAGTGACGAGACACAACTAGCAAGTGCCTGCTTGTGGGAAAATGTCTAAGGCTTTCAAAATAACATTGGATGTCATATTTGTATTCATTACCTTGGTATCCACTGCTGGTGAAGACAGAGGAGAGGTTCTGGAAGGCTTTGCCAATCCTTTGGTACTCTTTTGGCAAAGCTGTGGAGTGAAAGAAAACATGAACAAAGACACACACACACACACACACACACATACACTGTGTGAATAAAGTTTTTTCCAAGTTGACTAAATACTAAACATAATGACTCTTTCTTTAATATAAACAGTAATTACAGCATGAGGTGGAGGTGTGGCCTGTGTAGGGTAAAACAAATATTTAGCTTCGGTGCGGTGTATACGTACGGCCTGTACATCTCTTCCAGTGCTCGTTTCCCACTGTGAGGATTTCCTTCACCCCGTCATCCATGGCTTTGGTAAACCTGCTGAACTGCTCACATTTCTGATCCCTGAGGACAATGAACACATGTACTGAACATACATTTACTGTAGCATGCATCAACACATACAGTGATGCTAATACACACGAGTAACCTCATTGCTTTTTGAGCCACGGATTGCTTTTTGCAAAGTTTGACTGAACTCACACTTCTACAGGATCTAGATCTGGAGCTTCAGGCTCTATTGTGGAGAAGATCATCACTCCCACTGTCTCGTCCTTCTCTGCTTTTCTCTTTCCCATCTTCCAGTCCTGCACAAAATCAATCACTCATTTTAATTACAAAATAAAGGAATAAAGCAATCAAGTCCCAAACCAAACTTTCAGCGATGGCAGATCATCAAGTCCATGATATATGCAGCCGTTGAAAGTGAAATAAAATCTTTAATAAAATGGTTGTTTTCAATAATAAAAGCAGGCACTTTCAGTCGTACAGTGTTTAAGGACACATCATTTGAGACCTAGAGGGACAAGGAGGGGGAGGTATAACATACCTTCTCATCCTTGTAGGTGAGGAAAAGCTGGAAAACTTCACTGCTGGAAACAACCGGGTGCCTGCACATCCTGGTCATCCAGCCCTGCAACCGCTCCATACGCATCTTAATAAACTCTTCCTCAAAGCGCCCTGGAACAGACGCAAAGGTAAAAAGAGACAGACTTAATTTACATGTTGACTTCAGCCATGTTTGTTTTCTTTCTGTGTTACATTTGTTGTTCATAAGAGTCGAGCACTTACCTGTCACCTGCTTGTCTGGTAGAGACGGAATGGGGATTGCCGACCCAAATTTGTCCAGGAGCCTCTCATACAGCCAATCAAAGTGCTTGTATCTGTGATTGACTGGTCGGTTTGTGGTCTGCAGACCAATAACATGAAGTTATAGACACTTTAAATCATGTAAACAAGGGAAATTCTCTAGTTTAGCTCTGAAAACGCTGCTGGATACTTACACTGGGTGTTATTTGGTACTCAATGTAGCTCTTGAGGCCGTACATCTTTGAGCCTTTCTTGGGATCAGCCACGACACAGTCTAGCTGAGTCTCTGGGTAAGACCACACGGGACCAACTTCGCCCATCTGAGCAGGAAACACTGTGTTTAGAAACTGCTTTTTATGGCATAACAGATGGATCAAGCTGGCAAAAAGAGGAAACCCACGTCAACCCATGCTGTAATACTATTGCATGCACTGTAGGAAGCTCTTATTTACAATACCTCAATATTTCACGGTTTATTGAGTTAGGAAAGAGCAGACAAAATGACTTCATCACCACCACTAATATAACACATAAGGATATCTAATGCTATATAGCATACAACTTGCACAGATATTTAGAGGTTACCTACATAGATTGATAGCTTCTCTTTGCCCTTTGCAAGCTGCTTGCACAGGAGGTAAAGCTCTGGACCAGACTTGGAGAACCCCGGGAACCTGCGCAAAGAGAATTGACAAAGTTTGAAAAGGGAAGGTCTCTTGATCGCTCTCTTTAACTCTTCCACGGAGTCTGAGGAATGTATTGATGTTGCTCAAGGAAGCTTTCTGTGGCCAGATTTATGTCAACCGCAAACATCAAAGTACTACCACCATTAATGAAAGACGCATCTAGGATGTGGTTCTTAGTGTGTGTGGCTCTTAACAGGAAGAGAATATTAATGCTGATTCAAGCAGAAATAAGAAGGGAAAGTTGGCAGAAGCAGGAAGAAGTCAACATTGTAGTAATGTACAAGAAATTCTTAAACTCTCGAAGGCAGAGCACGTTCAGCTCGACACCAAAGCTCAGCTTAATCTAATGACAAAGCATTTATAAAATGAATCACAATATTTCTGCAGTTTTTCTTCCATCCTCGCGTGTTTTTATCAACTCTTACTTGTTGAGGGAGATTTTCATCGAGGTTGCGTGAGCTCCACCTCTCTGTATTCCTCCGCCATCTCCAGATTCTGACTCGGCATAACCTCCAGTGGATTTAACGTCATCCCACTCATCATCCCACTCATCGTCTTCTGCTCCTGAGGTCAGATACATGCACACTCAGTAGTTAAGTTTTACAATCCCGGACACAAGAAAAACACATTCTGTGCAGTTGTACAACGTGTTCATGTCTATTGTACTATGGCTAAGGATATTTCACATTACAAGAAGCAGACTGTAAGAGTTGAGTGAAAATATATTAATTAAACGCTAGCAGGGATGGACATTTGATCAGTTCTGTTTATTAAACTAATTCCTAATTACATATCTAATGGTTATTGTGCTGGATAGAAAGAACTCCAGGTTGCAGTATGAATCTAATATCAACTTAAGTAGATGAAATGGAAGAATATTGTAATGTAATGCAGCTTTTCTTAATGTTATCTAATAAGTAGAGAAATACTCTGCTAAGCCTTACTCTGTAGTCCTCATCACGTAGTTTCTCATCATGACGTCGTATTGAAACAAATTAGTTACAAATGTTGAAATTTGACCTTGTTTTGATGTTTGGTTAAATGTGTTCAAGGGTTCAGTGATTTCTTTTTCTGCCATAGCTTCTTTTGAAAATGGAAAGCATGCATCCTGGTGTTCAGTCTTATGCTTGCAAAGTGCAGGTATGGCTGAGAGAAATCAGTGACCACAAGTTTAAAAATGGTTCTTACTTGCAACCACTTTTGAATTTCTATTCTTAGATGCTACTAAGAAAAGACATGATTTGTATAGCATCATTTTCTCAAGAGCTTTGCACTTTCAAAATGAGTTTCGAAAGCACATGATAACAGTACATAGACTATAAAGCTAAAGGACTGAGGTGCGAGGAACGTGGTTCAGACTCTATGGTGAAAGGCAGATTTTTAAATCTGAATGTGGTCCTAAGCAATCAAAACATTTCCACACATACACCACTATCAAGTTAGGAAGTAATTGAGGAAGTAATTGTATTGCATGTATTTCTGCATTGCATCTGCCCTACGAAAGCCACAATGCAATCAGAGCTTCTGAAATTTGTTTCACAATATACAATATAAGTATGCCATACAAACATATAAGTTTGTAGAAAAAAAAGTATGTTAAGTTGGAATAACTTAAAAACAAAACACTTTTGTTTACAATTTACAATTCACCTGTCAAACAGTCGGGCTAACAAGACTTCATTCTGTCTCTAGTTACTGCTCTCTGTCTTTTGTAGGGCAGCCATGCTGTGACACAAACTCATACTCATTTTGAAACTCATAGTTAGACACCTCCAACTACAGCTAAAGTCTGAGAGATGTCAGTGTTTTCACAGTGTGATTCTGACTGTATGAGATGAACAAAGTCATCCAGTCACCACTGGCACTTTCCCACATCACAATAATGTTAATATAGTGTTAATATCAAGATACAGTGTTAATGTCAAGATACAAATTGGATGCCTCACACACATGCTCTTACAATTGTAAATCATCTCCTAAAATTATTTGCTAGAGGCCATCAGTCTTTATGAGCACCTATTTTCACTCCACACACAAAAATGAGGAAAAAGCTTCCACCAGGCAGTGCACGGGATACCTGTGTAATCGATAAGGTAAGGATATGGGTAGATGTCTTTGGCAAGAGAGAAAGAAAGGAAAAGTCTGTTAATACCTCTCCTCGCCATTTATCCCTTCTGTTCTCTTTTTACAAAAACAACTGGAGAATTTTAAAAAATCAGGTCAAGTAATTTACCCTTGTGAGTCATGAGTGAGGCTAACTTTTCCACTGACGGTCCTGTCCACATACTGGAGCATCTCTGTGGAGGGACTGACCAGAGACTGAGCAGACGCTGGCTGAAGTAGTATTTGCAAATAATAACTGTTGGATACTTTGAGTTGCAGATCAGTGTGTTTACTGTATATCCTCAATGTATTTTCATTAGTATCAGGTCTTTATGCTCAGTATTCCTGGGTATAAGGAATATTCTTTCTCATTTTGTTGTATGATGCAAACCCCATCTCCTCTCCAAAGAAGCTGATTCTAAGTATTATTTGCCAGGACTACTTGACCTATATTTCACTCTTTAAAACGTGGGTTGTATAATCTTTTTGTTGAACATAAAATGTTTGTTCAACATTAAAATAAAGGGGGAAAAAGCAAAACATTATACATTAAGCACACCATTAGACATTTTAAAGTCATCTTCTGTCTTATGACAACGACTCATCATAGTTACTGCGAATCTTTTTCTCTTCTCAAACATTCTTTCATTTTTCATCCAAACAGACCTTCAACCAAAAGACCAAGAGAGAACTTGTGGTCAAACATTTATACATGATGATGAAAGCTGATTCTGTTGTCTAACGAGGCCTTTATAAACATGCAACACTATTCACAAGCTGCATAATCGAACTATGCTGCAGTGTAGTGTCACACGAGCTTTCTTAATCTGATTATTTGGTGAATTAAGCTCACACCTGCAGAGGGCTGAGCTGTAAGTCTTGGCTTTCCAGAACAATTTAGTCCACTGCAGCCACATATATCCTTCCCTGTCTGCACATTTACATTTTCATAAGCCAACCATCTGCAAATCGTAATATAAACTGTTTAGCTAAGTAATGACTCCAGTAGCTAAAAACAGTGCGTGACCTTCCCATGGCTCCAAACACATTAACACATCATGATATACAGCCGATCTAACCTCTTTTTTTAGGGCTATATTTTTAAGATTATCATGTTTGCTACTTCAGAAATCTAAGATCTGAATAAACTTGAATTGTCCTGTCAAATCTGAGAGCAAACAAATATAACCACTTGAAGAGGAAGTTTAAAAATTATTTATGTAACATAGTCTTTATTTCCTGATTTCAGTTAAGTAGTTTTGAAAAACAATTCTCAGTAGTGAAAGTACAATCACAGGTATGAAATTTATAATTTATAAATGACGCAAGATCATAGGACAGTGGTTATATTGTACTGGCACATGTTTCCAACATCAAGCCAACCGTGGCTGCTAGGTTAACAGCTGTCCTTACCTGGGCCCTGGTAAGCTTGAGGGTGGCCCTGTGATACGGAGCCCCAGGGGTCAGCAGCACTCTTCCCAGTTTGGGTGCCCTCCGGATTTGACGCCCAGTTGTTGTTGGATCCACCCGACGGGTCCGCGTTCCACACCGACCAGGGATCATTACCGTTACTAGCCTGGACAAGACAGAGAGAGTGAAAACATGAGGGATGAAAGAAGCAGAGAAATGACAGATCGAGGATGGAGAGAGAGAGAGAGAGAGAGAGAGAGAGAGAGAGAGAGAGAGAGAGAGAGAGAGAGAGGGGAAAGACGGAGACCACCGAGTGGAGTCCGGCCGAGTTTGGAGTCTGTTTAATAAGAAGCTGACAGAAGTCTTAAAACAACATGCTCCTTCAAACAACACATCAGGCAGAGCTGGCCTCTCACAGGGCGTCTGTTAAGATTAACAATCAACTTCACGGTAACGGAGTGGTTTGAGGTATAAAATAAATGCTTCTTACCACATGCAGTAACTGGAAGTACCAAACTAAAAGCAAACAATAACATTCTCAAGCCTCATACACAATTTTTTTTTTTTTCAAGTGCTGGCCATGCTTGCAAGGCAGGTACATACACCACTATAAAAACCTGTGGGCATGGGCATGCAAATAAGTGTGTATATGCCTTTTGTGGGCTGCAGTTAGCTTGACGCTAACCAAACACTGAGCTACCTGAACACAGAACTAGTGCAGACCAGCGTCACCAAATACACCATGTAATGCACATTCACATATTGAGAAAAAAAGAAAACAATAGTTTCAGAGCAAATTGCTGCAATGACTATGACAGAAAAAACAGTATGGAACATTATATTCAAAGCTCAGTCAAGATGACATTTTAAAAATACTGATGATTATTTATATTATATTTGTGAGATTCTGATCATCATCTGGGGAAAGTGCACTTGTTGAGGTTGAATGATTCGCCAGTGTGAACAGTCAATCACATGTGAGATATAAGGATCATTGACTCTGATCTTTAAACCTTTTCACTGTTGTGCTGATTCATACAATATAGAAGAAAGCTGTGGGAGTTGATTGGTGACTTGATAGTGCCTATGTGTCTGTACTGTGGTGTGAGATGAATGGAGAAGATGAAATCATGCTTTCTTCAGGCATGAGGAGTAGGAGGGGGAATTTGCCAAAGCAGACCAATCAGAGAGGAGGAGGGTCTTGAGGCAGACACCGAGTGAGTGTGGGAGGGCTCGGGTTCATGCCTCTGGCCACACCCACCGACCCCCAAGTGGCAGTTACCTCATCAGGGGACGAAAGGTAGGGGGAAACTGGGGTGTCGGGGGTGTCCGGCTGGGGACTCAAGCCCCCAGCATCCACCTTGAGGGGAAAAGAAGGTGACAACATCACAAGGCGCCAGCAGTGAAGGTTTATGGGATGGGTTAAAGTGATGTTGGTTGTAGACGTGTTTGTATATGTGTGTGGGAGAGAGAGAGAGAGAGAATGAAGGATGATGGCTGACACATTTCCTGCTTTGACTCAACCACTTAGTGTGTAAATTTCTACTGATCCAGCAGTACGCTCATTTTTGTGGAACTTCCTGTCTGCTAACAAGAAAAACACCTCACTCTCTATTCTATTTTACAGGAGCTAAAAAAAAAAAAAATGCGTCAGCTCTAAGTGACTATCTCCCAACGCAGCTGCTCTCACTTCTGCATCTCTGGGGTTCACACAATCGGCACGAACGTCAGTAAAACGGTCATCGCTGACTTCTGCTTTTTGCTTTATCTCCAACATCAGCCCATCACACATTGTGTTGTGCAGGTGTGCTGTTTGAAGAATTACTGTATATATATATATATAACTTACTTCCCCTACACTGGTCTAGTCAAGTCAAGGGTGTATGTTCATTTTATACTCTTACTACAGGAGAGCAAAGATCCAAAAAAGGGGCATTTGATATGATAACAGTATGAGGTTAATGAACCCAGGCCATCATCAGACGAGTGCATTACCTGGTTTTGTGCAGGTGCTGATGAAGGAGCGTAGGCATCAAAGAAGGCAAGGTCTGAAGATGCAACATTTCCTACATTTGGAGTAGGTGCTGCACTGCCTGCTGCTGGGAATGATGGAAATGCCTTACTGAACTACAAATGAAAGAATAAAAGACAAAAACAGTTCCATTAGAAAAAATAAATCCAGATATTCCACAGTGATCTGATTACTTTTAAAGGTACATTCTTCTGTGGTAATGTGATCGTGTCTCCTTGGCACTCTCTGGTTTTGAAAACTGACTTTTTAACTTTCTCACTTTATCAAAAATGTGATAGTGCTGGGAGGTGACACTTCAATTCACACATTTGAAATTTGCTTTATCACTTGCCAATTTAAAAATGCCACTCCTAATCCTCCTGGCTATTTTTGTCATACGGCATCCTTTTGTTTTTGCAGATCTAAATTTTACCAGTAGAGTGCAGTGAAATAGAAAGTAAGTTACTTGAGAAAGAGACTGTGTCCTGATGTTTTCCATTAGATCTTACATAAGTTACAAGTGCATTTGTCATCAGTGGGATTTTATGATCAAAACAGTCCGGGGACAGCTGGAGAGGTAACTTAAGGTCAGACAAACACACACATCCACATGAGCTTGTTTGCAGAGTTAAGCAGATGGATAATATCAGTCCCCTGCTTGTACACACAGACACTACATTGTTAAATGTTGCTTTAAGTGGTGTTTAGAGCGAGGCAAAACTGTTGAACAGACTTCAAGGACTTTACTTTCAATCAAGCTGTTTCTCTGTCTCTTTGCGAATGTCTTCAGCGTGAATCACATCCTCAGTCAGAGCTTCTGGATCAAACCGGACACACACATACACACACCCTAATCAGCAAAATCCTGAAGGGGGCACATCCTGTTGTGATTTGACTTTCAGGCAAGAGACTGCATCACAATATGCAGAGACATATCTTTATCTGTGATAACAAATATCATACTGATAGATGCACTGAGGGTGCATCTTGACCTCAGAGAGTGATAGGGGATGGCTTTGTCGCTTAATTTTTCTGGAGGTAAATTCACTTCAAATGCTGTGTGGGATATGAGATGTCTGTGGTGAAATCACTAGCAAACATTAAGAGACTGTCTAACTTACCTCAATGTAGTCTTCTGGCACCAGTCCAACATCCCCTCTGGAGTTCTGTGCTTCAATCCAGCCACCTCCAATATTCTGAAACAGAGTGAGACCCGAGACAACATGTTAGCATGAATGACTTGAGATTGACTCAGAGAGCAGAGAACAGATGTCAGCATCTCATGCACACAAAAGACCAGGTTCATGAGAAACTTAACATTAAAAATGAATGTGTGAGAATGTGTTTACTTGCATTGTTATAACCTGAACACTCCAAACCCACATTTACATGCAGCTGGACAGGATCAGATTACTCCTGCTTTTTCTCTACAGTATTTTTTATGAGCCTAGAAATTTTAAAGGCATTTGGACTGACAGGAAAAACACAAGGTTTTGCAATGAGAGAGCAAATCCTGTTTTGCTGCTGTGGTCTATTAGTTATACATGGAAACCAACTGAAATAGATTTATACATATTTCAGTTTGAGTTCAAGTCATACTTTGGATTTTTTATTCATTTGGATGCAAGGTCACATTGCTGCGGGTAGAGCTGTTCCCTTTGATCGTATTGCTCTGCTGCCACTGCAGTACTTACTAATATTGCATGAAGTAATTGATATAGACATGCACTTTTGCAGAAACCCTGGAGAAACAGGTTTCTCCAGAAAAATTTAGCTGTTATGGTCGATGTGTTTCTCTTAATTCATTATTGCAATTAAGGAAACAAGGTTTGCTATTTACACATTGTTTAGGAATTCAGGTTGGAGCAAAAATGTGACAATAACCAGGTTACCAAAGCATCAGTAAACACACTGAACGCTCCCAGGACAAATTCCTACAGTCAGTTTATTTAGTGGAGAAAAAAAAATCTGTTTTCCTGATACAGTAAGTCCTGATTGGCTTAAGGCAGACTTTGATTAGAAAACTATGTAGGTCAGCACACAGCAACTGACCTTTGAACTGTTAGATTTAATGACATCATGCTCTTTTCCCCCTGTTTTCTCCTTCCTTCCTGTGTAGTCCTATGTGTTTATGACACTCTGTGTTTATAGACAGCCTGAGGTCATGTGAGTTGGACCTTTACAGGATTGGTCATTTTCAATAACAAAGTTATGAGGAAGAGCTTCACGAGCATTTAACTAACAGCTACAATACACAAAACTATTAGATTTAATTCAAAGATTTGAGGCAGAAATACTGAAAAAGAAATTAACTTCAAAGTATAAGCTGAAAACCTTAAAGTTAAATGTTAAATGTACTTATACTTCCACAGTGTAAGAGGTGACAAATTAATTCTTAATTATCGGATAATGGAGACAATATTCACTTCAATACATTTTTTCAGGTACCAACAGGCACATCAACATAATGTAAACATTTGAAATTTAAAAACCAAAACAGACAACTAATGCAAACAATGAAGCCCTACTGCGATCGGGCACTCAGCATCTCTTGCTGGTGTGGATTTACCTTATTGGTGATAGTGATTGTCTCGCCTTCTTTCACCGTCAGTTCGTTGTTTCCAGGCTCAGCAGAGAAGTCATATAAAACCTGTGCCTGAACACAAACAAGAAAAAAAACACACACGCTGTATGTTTGATGTCCACTTTTTTGAGGCCAGCATATGAACGTATACTTGATTGTAAATGTGAATGTTCAGACCAACACACCCAGCGACACCCTCAGCAGTCAAAAACATGTGAAATGACATAAGGGCACAATGAAGCAGACCAAACTCGTTCTTCTGGGTTTGTTATGCTGACTCTTAACTAGTCACCACTATCAAGCGAAAACAAGGCCAGTACCATCATGTTACCTGGTTCAGTTTAACACAGTCGCCTGTGGTTCCTCTCACACTGATCCACATCTACTAATCTTCCTTTCCATGAGGGCCCCAGAGACACATGTGTGCATCCGCACGTATGCACGCGCACACACACGTACACAAAGAGATATAGATAATCATCCGTGAGAAGTCATAAGAGTAAAAACTATTCTAAATATGTCTCCGCTTTTGACACTTCATGACTTATCTTTAAGCCTACCCACTAATTTATTTTCATAAATTTGACTGTGCATTCATTTGGCTTGCCAGTTGTTATCCAAGCTACAGAGTCAGCATGTCATCTGTTATCGAAACAGAATTAAATTCAGTGTGACTATCTAACTTTGTTCATTAACCAATGAGATGGAATGCAAGGTTATTTGGTCTTCTTTGAACAAAGTCCTATTATTCCAGTGTCAGCTTGCCACCTGGCAGGGGCCAAAGAAGGTGAATGATGTTTTAAACAGGAACTACATGAGAGAAAGAGACACAGCCTCAGCTGTGCTAGCTCAGTTATCATTTTTAAGTAGTGAAAGAACTGCACCGGGGTAAACTGACCCGTGCATCTACTATTTTGTTCACTCTATTACTATCAGTGAGGGCAGGCTAAATAACAGAAACACCTCTCTCATCACAAACCCCATCCTCTAAAATGACCATGAAGTTGAATCAAAACTTCTATAAAACAATTTCACCACAAACTGAACATTATAACCTTCATGAAAGAAGCCTTTATTGTGGGACTGCTGTATTAGACTGTATTAATTTTAACTACGTGCACCTAATCAACTGAAAACAGAGTGTATACTGTGATGAATGAACAAAGCGATACACAAGCCAAAGACTACGTTTCCCAGAATTCCAGAGGTAGAAATGACCCGCACTGGAAAGGTAGTAAAATGTCACAAGACACTTTCTTAATGAGACACATTTTCCATGTATGGCAAAAACATTCGTTTCACATTTACTGTATACACACACGTGTTGTAAGCGTCCATTACACGCAACTAAACCAGAGAAGTGAAATGTTTTTGACTCTATGTGTAGCTTATACCGAGCGAAGTGTTCACTGTAAACCTACTGCGAGAAACTGCAACTCTGTCCGCGTCTCTACAAGTCTCCACAGCCGGCAGTTTTCGTAAAAAAAAACAACTATCAGTAGAAACTGAAGGAGATAGGACACATGGGTTGACGTTAAAACAGGTTTGAAAAGTTGTCAGACCTACCTTTAGCGCCATTGTCGAAGCATTGATCAATCATTACAAAAACAGGCCTTGCGGTTTTCAGGATTTCCAATCCTCAGCTGGACATTTCCCCCCGCTGCTTTTCAGCTAAAAGCGAAGAAAACACGGTGATTCCTCCGGGTGGAGAGCCCCCGTACCGCAGACTTTAACACACTACTAAAAACTGTTTTCCTTTAAAATCTCAAAAGCCTGAAGAAAAAACGGTAAGTGCAAGACTGGTGAAGTGCGACTGTAAGTTTGAACCGCGTAGAGAGCTGCTGACAGTACGGAGGGAGTGACCTGCACCACGGAGAGAAACCGGAAAGGTAGTCTCCGTCTGATATGTGACCCTCTAAGACCTGACTAGTTCGCAAAAAGAGCACGAAGCAAGAAATTAGAAACCGGCGCACTTAAAGAAAAATGTGAGGAAACTATGAAACGCATATAACAACATAGGCCTACGTACAAAATAGTAATAATTAATTAAATTAATTACATTGAATACCAAAACAATAACTTAATATATTATATTATATATTAAAATAATAATACTAAAAATGACGATGATTATGGTGATAATCATAATAACAATAATCATAATTATTATGATTATTATTGTTGTTATCATTGTTATTATTATTATTATTATTATTATTATTATTATTATTATATCTTGATTCCTAAACAACTTAAACAAATTCCATTTTGTAGCTATAGAAACAGTTGATAGTAGCCATCAAACTGTAAATATTCCTAGTAAAATTTTAGAAGCAATCCGAATGTTTCCTTTATACAATATTTGCATATTCGTCATCCAGTTCGTTAATTTGCTGCTGATTATCTGGCTAATTTCCATAATATCAGATGGTTAAATGGATAATTCAGAGGTTTCCGAAAACATCACTGCTGTGCTCTTGTTTTTTTACCCTGAGCCTAAACAATGGTCATAAAGTTCCCTCTGTATTATTCTGATCTCAAGGCGACTGCCGTGTGTTTACTGTTGCTGACAGCTCACAGCTGGCACAGTGGCTCAAAGGGAGTGACCCTGAGCTCATTTCTAATGCTTAAGTCGGCCTCTGCTGGGATCAGGGCGTTACTACATTTTAAGCCAACTTGAATACCATCTTGAATACCAGTGTGGTCAGAATAGGATACATACATACACTCAGTTTAGTTTCAATTAGGTACATACATATAGAATTAATGCAGTCTAATACAACAGTCTATTATTTGGTCCACACCATTAACATCAGTGAGGGTAGGCTAGGTGTTCCTAATAAAGTGGCAACAGAGTGTACACATCTCTACTGCCGACATCTTCAATTAACAAATCAAAGCACAAAGACAAAACAGCAATATCAGTAATGATACTTTTAACCCACACATTATCTCATATTATCCCTCTGTTGTGTACTACTACTACTACCAAGAAAATTGAGGTGTGCTGTCTTATGCTGAAAGATTGCTTGTGTAAAAACTATAAACATATTCAAATGTCTTAAAACATTAATCATTTTTATCTGAGATGTTGAATTGGAGTTAAAGTTTAAGGCACTTTAAAGTAGTTTAAGTGTCAGCTGAGGTTAAAACACTGAAATGATGTGAAGTGTCTTTCGAAGTGCAAAAGTTTAAGTGAGAGTGAAATGTTGACATCATATAACATTTTAATTTCAAATTTAAGCCCTTTAGGCAGTTGAATTGTCAGTGTGTATTTAAGTAGTGTAACAGATGAAAGCGTGTTCAGCTGTCATTTAAAAGAATAAATAAAGTGAAAGCAGCTGAAGTGTCAAATGAACTAACTGATGAAAGCAAATAAAATTTCAGCTGAAGTTGAAGCACCCTGGATATTTTAAGTTCCCTGTAAATAGTTGGTGTCAGCTGGTATGTAAGGAGTGATGGCAGGTGAAATGTCAGGATACAACATGGAGAATGATTACACCATTCACATTACTATAAGAATCAAGTGTTATACATTATGAGAAGGTGACAAAGAGGGGGGGGGGGTAAGGGGTTGAATTTCATTTTGGCCTGCGTCACTAACTCCCCCGTCACCTCCTCATACATCAAACGCCTGAGTCCAGCAGTGGTCTCATTTGTCTGTCAAGGGAAAAGAACTGGGGGAACAGGTTGATATTGATGAGGGAGGGGATTGAAAGGGGATCCAGTTTGCTGTAAGTATGTGAAGTCCACTGTGAAGTTTCACTGTTCAAAGTCATCAAAGCCAGTGAATTCACAGTTTTAACACTGACAATAAGCTTTGAGGAAATCTCTGAATTTTCACCTGTAGTGAAATTCACCACAAACATCAGAATGTAATTGAGTTCACAAAGTGCAGTACAGTATCCATTGTTCTACAAGGCCAAGTGACTGAGCACTTTTCGCCTGTATCACCTGAATTCATCTAGCAGTGCAGGTGTGTCGAAGGAGGGTGGGACGGAGTTTGCCAAGTCCACAGACAGTGAGCTCAGTTTGAAAATTTCCAACTTCACAGACACATCATGCGCTCTCTGCTCCCTTTCCTCTGCCTGTTCCTGGCCAGGACAAAAGGAGCAGTGGCATCGGACCCTTCTATGCCCTTCATGGTGTACCTGGACCAGGACCATCTGGTTTGCCTGAAGTGGGGCTTTGATAATCTGCAAGGAAACATTGTATTCAAACTGGTTGTCAACACCACGGGCTGGGTAAGCTTTGGCATGAGTCCCAACGGAGGAATGAAGGGGTCAGATATCGTCATAGGGGGACTTGGACCCAGTGGAAGCTACTTCTCAGTAAGCCATTACCATATACACGTTTATTTTTTTCATTTTCCACAGCAAACATAGCAAATATCAAGCTTTCTGATGTCTGAGAGTTTTTCTTTGTTGTCCTATAGGATCGCTACGCCACAGGGAACACCATGCCTTTAGTGGATGCACAGCAGAGCTACACTCTCCTGTCTCTGACTGAAAGTGAAGGTCAAACCCTTATGACCTTTCAGAGGTCCATTCAGGCCTGTGATGACAAAGACTTCCATATCACTGTAAGACATTTTGTTACTCTCTCCCTACCACAGTCTGCGATTAGATTAGATGCAAAGCTGATAAGAGTACTGCATAAGTACAACACCAACATCACTGTAAGAAAACATATTGGTGAAGAGCAGCAGGAGTTTCCACTGCTACAAAATCAATACTTTATTTGGTTTAAATGATAATTTGATTGTTGTTTCCGCCAATTACGTTTTATTTTTCAGTGAGTAATTGATTTTTGGTGAGAAATAGTGTTGACATTTTCACACAATATAACATCTGAAAAATGTCAGACTCCCTGAAACTTGAAAGCAAAATTATGAAACAAATAACATCGTTATCTGAGAGTGAGTGGAACATTGCCAAGAAGAGGCTGTTGTTTCTGTTGGTAACCAGAACGCCTCACTTAAACTGTGTTGTTATAGGCCGTGGAGTTTTAACCTGCATTCTTCACTGTTGTGTCTCATTGTTTGTAATGCCTGTAATGTCTTTTGTATTGTTGATCCAATTCTCTATGTAAAGCTCAAGTTTCCTGCTTGTGACCATGTAAAGTATGTTACTGGAGTTCTTTTGTTATGTTTACCTGAACGATCCTTTATATTGGCTTTGATTGGGTGGTTTCAGAAATGAATACAATGGTCACAATGAGGCCCATTACATTTTGTTTTCATTGAACACCTGAAATGCTATATGGTTTTGGTAATAAAACCCGGCTGTATGTGTTGACATGTAGCTGTGCACAGTAAACTGCAGAGTCAGAGCATTACATTGTCAGTCAATCGTCCAATCTTCAAAATAACTTGTTTTGTCACGTAGACAAATATTTGATTTGTCAGTTTTGGGGACAGAGGAACATGCTATATCCTTTTCCCCCCAATGAAACTCCTTTAATGTCTTCTCTGCTGTCTTCTAGTTGTTGACTAAAGTTGTCATCTCTTTAACAGGATGAACCCATTAAGCTGATCTATGCGTATGGAACAACAGATGAGATTAGCTACCATGGAGCTCGCAGAGGCACCAAGGAGGTCAACCTGCTGAATTTTAAGATCAGGACGTCCCTACCCAACCTCAACTATCTCAGTGCCACAGTGGAAAATGTGAGAATAACTGCAAACAGTTTTATTTATTTATTTTTTTACCTTCTAGCTCACTTTTTTAGACACTGGGTTACATTACAAATACATTCAATATACAGGTTGGATGAATGAATGGAAATGTTACAAAACGAAATGTATTTTATTTACCCTTATCTTTATTTTTTTGCAGATCACTGTCCCCCCCATTCATACCTATTACCACTGTAAGGTCATGAAATTTCCAAAGTTAAATACAAAACATCACATATATCAGGTAATCATACTCTCTTCATATTACAATTGCCACACTAACAAAAGCATATCCAAAAAACATTACATTAATACAATGTAGGTATTAATGTAATGTAACATAAGATAATTCTTGGCTGTGGGAGACATCATCTAATTCAAAATTAGTTCCTAAAGTGAAAAACTAAATATAAAATGAATTTAAAGTAGCATGACTTTCTTTATTCATTATCCTTTAAACCGTCTGTACAAAATCTCTCCTACTTTACCTCAGATTGAACCGGTGATTGAGCACCATGACATCGTTCATCACATGCTTCTGTACAGCTGTCCCTCCTTTGTGACGCAAACGTCCGACAATCCGTGCTACATCGGCAGCATGGAGGATGCCTGCTTCGGGGTGGTGGCCGCATGGGCAGTGGGAGGAGAGGTGAGGGAGAGGGAAGTGTCCATGCTCTTGTTTTAGTCTGATCTTTGAATTCCTTGATTCATCATGTTGTAATTTGATGTCAGTGATGTGCTTGTACAAATTAAGCCCCTATTTATCCCTGACACCTCAGGTATTTGAGTTTCCAGAAAATGCGGGTATTCCCATTGGTGGTGGGGACAGTGATACATACTACAGGCTGGAAGTCCATTATAATAACCCAAACCTTGCAACAGGTAAATACTACTGAATTTTGATAATAAAAAGTGCACATACAATAAATGTCTGATTTTGAAATGTACATCTGAATTGATCAATTAGTTGATGGACATAAATAATCAGCAGTAATTAGTCATTTGTCTGTCAAAAGTAGTGAAAGAACAACGATCATTTTCTGGTTCTGTTTTATCTCATTATTATAACCTGAATCGTTTTGGGTCTTGGACTGTTGACCGGAAAAAAGAACAGGACGTTTGAACATCTTAAGCACTGGGAGACTGGAATTGGACATTTTTAATTATTTCATAATATTGTATACAGTAAACAATCAAAATTTTAATTGGCAGCAGAATCAAAAATGAAAATAATAATTAGTTTTAGCCCTGATCGCGTTCCAAAAAGGTTAGGTCCTACACTTTCCATGATACAACCAATGGCAGCTCAGAATGTCTCTTAAAATGATTACATTTTTAAAGCCCAAGCCAAATGACCCTGTTGATGTCGTCTCTAAGTCTTAATATAGTTCGCTTATAGATCTGTTCTCACAGACAGAGCAGTGCTGCCCATGATAATTAAATTGACCTTTATGTGTAATATTGATAGCGCACAGTAAGCACTCATATATTCACATAGGATTACATACTGTATAAAAAAAGGCCTGGAACATTCTGTATGTCCTCTTTTCTTTGTTCTGTAGTCTCATCATCACATGACCAAGATACAAACCTTTTTAAACTTCTGTCTTTCTCTGTACAGGCAGGATAGATAACTCCGGACTAAGACTGTACTATACGTCCCAACTCCGGCAGCATGATGTGGGCATCATGACTACAGGTGTGGTGCCGTTTGATCATATACAGTACAACATCCCTCCAAAAGCCCCTCAATTCCACACCTACGGCTTGTGCAATACCTCTCTCTTTTCTCAGGTATGCAGAGATTCAGTATGGATTTCAAATTACAAAAGTGATTGTTAGAGACAAGTAAAAAAAAAATGTTTTCCTGTTTATGATGGTGTTCTTGATTGTCTTTACTTTCCACCTATAGCTGGTGAGTCCGGTTCCTGATCTTCACATGTTCGCTGTGATGCTGCACACTCACTTGGCTGGGAGGAAAGTCAGAGTTGCCCACTACAGGTAAGAAAGAGATGATCTGCTTTAGATCAGTCAATATCAAAGCTGTAGAATTAAAAAATAGTATTCATGATTTGAATAAAATCCAGTTTTGGACAGAGGTTTTGATGCCGATTATGAAATAGTGTAAAATAGTGTTACTCTTCTTTCCTACCTGGTCTCTGTAGAAATGGAAAACAGATTGACTTCTTGGGCTTGGATGATAACTACAACTTTAAGATACAGCAGATCATCAGTTCTGGAAACATCAAGACCATCAAGCAAGTAAGTCTCCTCTGCCTCCTTTCCCACATATTATGCCCATTAGTTGTTTAGGCTTTTGAAACTATATAATATTAACAGTGCTATATAGTTTATTATGCACATTACTTTTACCCATTACAGGGTGATGAGATTGCAGTGGAGTGCACCTATAACACTGTTGATCGCACCAGAGTCACTGAGGTGGGTAAATACTGTATGACCTGTATCGCTTAGTGGAATCTAATGAAAAAAGGGCTTAGAAAATTTGTTATTTTACTTCCTGTACAAATCATGCATTGTAATTTTAAGAAAGAGAAACATGGTAACTGGTCAAAACAGTGCCTGGCTCTCATATTCCCCTGTTGTCATACACTGTCATGTTTCAAATTTTGCTCCTTCAGATGGGGTTAGCAACCACCGATGAGATGTGCCTGGCCTTCCTGTTCTACTACCCTGCAATCAAGATCACATCATGTATTAGCCACCCAAATACAATGTTTCTATCAAATTCAAGCCCCCAGTAAGACCCGGTGCACTGCTTCACACAATATTTCCACTAGGACTGAATCTATAGCACCAGTTCTACTGTATAAACAGCTTACAGTATACATACATTATATGTATATTTTCAGGCAGATGTATCTTTATATGTTTTTTTTGTCAAAGTCACTCCTTTCTGATTTCTAACAGGATGTCTGGGGAGACCACAAACCAGGATGAAATTGCTGAGTATCAGAGTTTGGTAAATGCTCTACCACAAATTGAGCTGATCTCTGATGATGATGTAAGTAACGTAATGTTGTTTCTTCTCTACCTCTAATCTAACAAAGAAAAATAATATTTTGTTGAGGAATTTTACTAGATGTGTCATTAAGTACTAGATGTGTCATCGTTTCCACCAAGGCCCTCAAACAGTTATTTGAAATTTAAAAGTTTTTTTAAAAATCATTTATAGATGATTAAGTATTTCTGACAACTGGAACTTTCCCTTGCAGTTTTAGACATTCAACAATTTAACTTCAATATATAACCTGATTCCAATTTGAAATTACAGAGCTGTCTGTGAACAAACATTATTAGCATTTTTTTATTTGCTTTTTTAATCTTATTTGTTTTACAACAGAAATATAAGTTTGTTTTTTGTCCTCTCAGTGTTTGCTCTTGTTTCCATTTCTTCTGTTATGTTCCTTTGTGTTTGCTTCAAGCATTTTCTTGCAAAAACACATAGAAATATTTTTTAATGACACATACAGCAATTTTATTAGTCAGTCTTCTGCTAAAGATTTGTACATGTTTACTTTTGTGTCTCATGTTGAGAGTTTGTTTGCTATATGTGTATGTGGCATTTAAGTTGAATTAATTTCCAACAGAGCAGACTTTTTGGTGTTTTAATGCTTGTTTTCTGCAGTACCATAAAAAGAGCATTTTTAAAAAATGTTTAATCCTCTTTCTTCTTTTCCACAGCACAACTTCAGATCTTACGTAAATGGCACCATCAGGGAGATGATGAAGACTCCGACTGTAACGTGTCAGAATAATAACTCGTCAAGCAGACTCCACGCTCCCTGGATCTTGAGCCCAGCAGGAGTCATGCTTTTGCTGCTCTGGATTGTAATAATGTAACATGATTGTTTGATCAACAGATCCAATCTATTGCAGTCTAGATAAAGGAAGGTACAGTTGATAAATCTCTGTTGATTGATAAAAATGAATTGGGGTATATTCAACTTCACTCAACAAAGTGTATCCATTTTATATTTGTATTTTCAATCTTTTCATCACATATCTTTTCTCTTTGGTATTAACTGTTAATCATTTGGTTGTCATATTATTCAGCAACTGTCATATTGATTACCATACTGAGATTTACATTTCTATCTCACTTTATACTCTGTTTCATAAAAGCACTACATGGTTGGCCACATCTGCCTGGAGACATGTTATTTAACTACACACTCAATAGTAAGGTAGTACATTTATAACAGAAAACTTACATTACATCTAGTTAGAGTTTGGCTATAATGATAAGCCATGTATTACCCCTTTAATATTTCTGAATTAATTAGACTATTCTGGGCAGTGTTGCAAATCAATGAAAAAACTGCTGTATGGCAATAATCATTATTATATTATTTTTTATGAATATGAATATGACATGGTGTTTAATTTGCTGGATTACACTTGTTATTTTGTACTTTATCACTTGCTAAACAGGCCTTTTTCACAGGTGTTACTGATAACATTGATAATGGCTCTGTTATATTCAAGTGTCCCATAAGCCATTAGTGAGCCACCATATACTACAGCCCAACTCTGCTCTATCTTAAATATTTCTCATTTAGTTTATGCATACATGATTATGTATTACAATATATGGCACTAACACGGAGGCTATTTGTGTACATAATTGCGTTCATTACCTCCACTGCTGATTGTTAATTGTTGAATTATATAAAAAGTGCCAATCACTTCATTAAGTATACATATATATCAGAAATCATATATTAAAAACTGGTGTCATCAATGTCTAAAAAAGTGGATGGAAGTGACATTAAAGCATGCAGTTTCACTGTCTTTCCTCAGGGGGGAGCTCCAACTTATTTCCTTGCCTGTCAGTGTGCTGTCAGGGAATGAATGTGAACGGCTAGCCGACTAGTAGCTTTGGCAATGTTGTCACTATCAGAATGATATCGCAGCGGGACAGAGGAGAACTTGCTCGGTTTTATACTGTCACAGACCCTAAAAAGCACCAGAAAGGCTATACTGTGTACAAAGTCACCGCAAGGGTAAGTGAAGGGAGGATGACCACTCTGACAGCTAGGCTAATGCAAGGTGTTGTTAGCTAGCTATCTAGCTAGCCAAGCTAATATGATGTAAACACAAGTAACGTTACGTTTACCCCTTTGTTATCCGCTGACAGTTGTAACAGCTTTTGTGAACACCACAGATGTAACTAACAGGCACATTTAGACTTGATAATGTTCTAACATCTTAGGTTTTTTTACTCCCAGTGGGTTGTCTAGTTGCTAAAATACATTAGCAATATTAGCAATACTGGCTGAATCCGACCCAAACGTTGTGTTAACCCAATGTTGTCAGGCTACTTAATAGCTAAGGATCTATGTGAAGCGTTGCAAAAGACGAGCATCAAGAAGATAGCGTTAACGAGAACAGTTAGTTCATATCGCCATTATATTTTGATGCAAGTTTCCCAGTTAACTGACTTGAAAGAAGTAACGAGCGCTTTGGGTGCATCCTGATAATCAACACCCGCTATCTGGGATGGAGAAATACCATCGCCTATTTTAACTAAATAAACATGTCAATGTCATAAACTCTCTAAATTATCTGCCAGGATAAAGTGCCTCTCTACTCTGAAAAGATGTAGTTAGAATAAAAAATAACTTTTTCGGTTTTGGACAATGGGGCTTTGAGTAGTAAACATGAGTCCCTGTCCCCATTGATAATATGCAGCAACTCACAGATCAAGTGTTGACATGGATAAGTATGTCTTCTGGTGATTAAATGAAAAGAAATATCTCATTATTTGTCCACACTTCTGTCAGACATCCAATCACCAGTGTGTTCTGTGATTTTACAGCTATATGGGAACATCCCCAGTTTAATAACTTAGGACAAGGACCGGCTGAGTTTCTTTGTCTTCGCCTGCCTGACATCCTGTTTGTTATGAATGTTGGTGATGTCTCGTTCTAACTCTCGAGATTTCCGTCATTCGCTTTATAAAGCACTCATTGTCACACTCAGAGCTGTGTCCCGGCTCATACTTAGCCCCACAAAAAAGTCCTTGTAGCGAAAACCAGCTCTGGCATCTTATATTTTTGATATAAGAACCACACACATAGAGGTTCTAAAGCCTTTAGCCCTCTTCTTCCTCTGCCACACAGATAATCTCCAGGAAGAACCCAGAAGATGTCCAAGAGGTAAGCCATTATTGTCTTTATGTGGTGACTTTGTCAGTGTGCAGAACTTTGGCAGACAGCTGAAGTTTTTGGAAAAGAGTTTGATGTAATTTAACAAGGAATTTTCCTCGGCCTAAGTTGGTTTGGACCTTACAAGACCAATATAATAACATATTTAAAAATTTTGCTTGTTGTGTGTGTGCGTGTGGCTCTGCATCCCTAATCTGCTTCCTTTCAGAGAGTGTAGTTCTTTCTGACCGGAAAATTCAATTGAGAAAATAGTTAATTTAAAAATCAAGAATTAGGCTTACATCAGAAGGGATTTCTCTTTCACACACACATACATTATACATTTTTTACATTGCAAGTTCATCATCTCTATGTCAGTGTACTGACATACCAGCTGTTGTCGTCCAAAGATTTAATGTTAAGGAACGCTTGTCACATCTCCTAAATCCAGTTCTTCAGAGATTGCTCTAGTGTAACCATTTTAAAGATTTATTTTTGGCTCCAGGCAACTGATTTGTTTTTAAATATTTTACCAGAACATTTATCTATCCGTTTTTCTCGTAGTGTTTCATGAACACACAGTAAAAACACACAAACATGCTCTCTTTCTTTTGAAACAAACTGAGGAATGCAGTCCGGCCTGGAACCAGCGCTAATGCAACCGGCATGATGTCAATTACTGCATGTGTGTCTTAGATACAGAGTGACAGAGTTTTGCCTCGATACACACATACCTCTATTGCTTAGTGGCGCTCCTATTTGAGAGTGGTGGTCAACCCAGTTTGTCTCACACCAGCTGCCCAGCCAAGATTCTTGCAACATTATGTTTTTCTTTATTCCACAGAGTAGGGAACTCCATGTTTGTGCGTGAATGTTATGACTTGTATTTGAAGTTTTATTACACAAGATGGTGGTATGATGAGGCTTTAGCTTGTCATATGAGGTGAGTAAAGTCTTCTAAATTTTTGTGTTGTCTTTAACAAGACATAATGAATATTTAAGTTATTCAGATATTGAGGTGCCCTGGTAGCTTACCTGGTAGGTGCTATGGCCGGGCCCTTTGCTGCATGTCATTCTCTCTCCATCTCCCCCTGACTTTCCTGTCTATCTTTACTGTCACTATAAAAAAAAATCTTTAAATTATTCAGATATTATAAAATCAGTTAATTATTGAGATTACTTTTACAGGCAAGTACTAAATCAAGTTACTCTGTCAAGCAGTGTTTGGTAAAGAACATAAATATAATCAGTTTGATATAATCATTCCTGCCCTAAGTCAACGTCCTCTCTATCTTCATCCATCTCTCCTCTCTCCCTCTCTGTAGATAACAGTATGGAAGAGATACAGTGATTTCCGGAAGCTTCATCAGAATCTCTGGCAGCTGCACAAGAATGTATGTAGCCAGTCAGAGCTGTTTCCTCCCTTTGCCAAGGCCAAAGTCTTTGGTAAGAAACTAACCTACTAAATCCCTCTGTGTCAAACATTTGCCCTGATGTTTGCGTTGGACCTAGATCTGCAGAGTCCTTTTCTCCTTTATGATTTTTATTGGCCTCTAGGATCTTAACATTTGGTTTCTACTAAACCTTTAGTGATCTCTAGTGACCAAAGAAAAACTGCAATAGAGTGCTTTAGCACAATACAATAAATCCTGGACCTTTGAACTACAGAAAAAGTAGTCATGACTCTTGTGACGGCTCAGCAAGTACTACTCTTTCTGGATATGATCACCCGCTGAACTTAAGGGAGCTGTTCCTAAGTTTTTGCTATTGTTACATAGCCAACATTAGCATTAACAGCTGTCTACTTTCCAGTTAACAAGAACCGTTGTGAGTTCAGCATCAAACTTCATTCCTTCGGTCTTGTCACTTTCCGATACTGAGTCACTGTAGTGTCCAGTCTGTCCTGAAAAAGTAGTACTGCTGAGACAGCGTATTATAACCATGTATTTTAAATATCACTCTGTGTGTGTCATTGTGTATGCATGCTCAGGTCGTTTTGATGACTCGGTGATTGAGGAAAGAAGACAGTGCTCTGAGGATCTGCTGCAGTTCTCTGCTAATATCCCTGCTCTCTACAGTAGTCAGCACATCCAAGATTTCTTTAAAGTACAATATACACACACAGGCAGAGATACACATCATTTACAGAAAGACTGTGGACTGCAATGTTGTTAATATTTTTCCAGGGCGGCGAGGTCCACGACGGCTCAGAGCTCATTGGCCCCGCTGAGCCCTTTTCGGATTTCCTGGCAGACAGTTTATCAGACTGCAGCTCTGATGGTAGGGTCACTGACACTAACTCTCTCTTTTAATTTACTGTGGCTGTAAATTCACACTTACTCAGAGATGTGTGGACATGTTTTTCAGTTCAAAGAGACATCAGTGGGGCAGATGATTTGACTATCACATCTGAGTATGGAGGTACAGTTTGTTGTTTGTTTGTTCATTAAATTAAAAAATACATTAGATTTCCTGAGGTTTTTGATCATATATAGATTTATTATATAGTGTGTATGTATGTGTCTGTCAGTACTGACCCAGGCATTCTTCCCTCTCCAGGCCCGTCCAGTGACAGCGACCTGACCTCCCTGGCTGTGGATACAGACTCTTTGGCTGAGCTGGATGATGGCATGGCCTCAGGCCGCACCTCCCCAAACCAGCCACAGGGGGGAGCTACCAACATTAGTAGCAGCTGCAGCCCTCGCTTGCCCTCCCTGCACGATCGCCGTACCCCATCTCCTGCGCCTATCCCTGCCTCCTCAGCCCCAAACCCAGAGGTCAGCTGGCCAGGCCGAACGCCGCTCTTCTCTGGCAGTTTGAAGAAAGCCATCGGTGGCAACCCAAAGGACGTAAAGTCAGACTACCTAGACAAAGCCAGCGAGCTCATCTGTCTGGCTGTACAGAAGGAGAAAGAGCAGGATTACCAGGCAGCTTTTTCTTACTATCGCAACGGAGTGGACCTGCTGCTGCAAGGAGTGCAAGGTCAGTTTGGCCAAGAGCTGGCTACCATTTCTGTTAGGTCAGTGGAATCCATTTAAATGCTAGTACAGAAAAATGCTAGTACAGAAACTTTACACCCGAAACTGTAAAAACTGCTTTGTAAAGAAAATTTCTTCTATTCTAATCATCTCAATCACCCCTATTTCAGGTGAGCCCAGTCCCACGCGGCGAGAGGCAGTGAAGAAGAAGACTGCAGAGTATCTGATGCGTGCAGAACAGATATCCAGTCAGCATCTGAGAAGCAACATGGGTCAAGGGTCAACGCAGACAGCGGTGAGTGGGAGGGAAGTGTCATTGGCCCTTTTCCTGTGTATGTTAGATTATGCAAATGTACTTCATATGCTTGTATCCAACAGGGTCCTCAACCCACTTGAGGCAGTGTATTGGAGTGTGGTCGGATTTATTACAGATGAAAAAATCACAGCAAGTCTGTGCTGAAAAATATTAAACCTACCTTTTGAAATACACAATGACAGTGCAAACTATAAACACATATTACTTGGGCCACATGTTTTAAGAGGTCATGATACCTAATGAAGGTGAAAATATTTCCATGAGAAAATTGCACACCATTAAAACACTGTGAAATGTTTCTTTTTTTTCCCCAAGGCTTTGGGGGCACAGTGCTGCCCTTCCACCAGCAGAGGAGGCCAGCAGAGTCCATCTGAAGAGCTGAGAGCTTACAGGGTGTTGGGGGTCATAGATAAGGTCAGTTTACGATAAGCAAGTTGTACATCTTGCTACCAGATTTTGTGATTTTTATTTTGATGTCATTCATTCATAAACCCAATAAATAATTTGTCTTTTTCTACCTGCCAAGAGAGTCTGTACACATAGACAAAAATAGATCTGTGTTTAAAAAAAAAAAAAAAAAGCAGTCGACTTTTCCTGATCCAATGTCAGAATTTTCTCCTTGAATATTAAAGTAAACATTGAAGACAATTGTTAAGGTGAAAACAAAATAATAACCTAACAAAAATAATTACACTTTGGATCATCAGACACTCATTTGTTTAGTATTGAGTGCCAGCCCAGATAATCGTGGATGGTATCTACACCTTTCAACTCCAACTTTTCTCCTCCTTATGTCCTTTCCTTCTTCAACCATCTCTTTTATCTGATGTAATAAAGTGTAATAGATTTACTGGATAGTATAGTAAGGGCTTGGTGTGTGTATGTTCAGCGTCAGTTATGACTACCACAAGGTCAGTTTGGGTTGCTGGTCCTCTCAACCAGCTGCTGGCGAAGCAACTTCACCACTCAGCCATGAAATGACTTGGCAGGCAGCTCAGAAAGCAACACACAACATTGAGTCAATGATGCTCATCCTATACACACACGCACACACACAAAACCCCAAGGAAAATGTTGACACAACACCAACACGTGTTACTCTGCAGAGGTGTACAGAAAATCCAAAATATGTCACAAACAAATAAAAACACAGCAGAAAAAACCACAAACACACACAAGTCAAAACTAGGCTATCCAGAAATGGCCCGCTTTCCTCTCCTCTTTACCCTCCTCCATCTCCTTCCTCCTTTCACTTTTAATGGGGACAGAGGGGACAGATGGAGAGAGCTCCTCACCCTAGTGCCCCCCCTCTGCCCCCCCTCTCCAAATCCCCCCTTTCCTGATGTTTGTGTCTTAATTATATTAGCGCCCTGGCTAGCACTGCCACTCTGTTTACTCACAGCTCCATTCATATCCATTTAGCCTGCACCTGTTTGGTCCCAGCCAGGGTCACATGGAGAAAACGCACCCAGAAAACATACGCACGCACAACACTACGCACAAACACACACCGGGTCACACACATATGCTCAAGCTGTCCCCTGAGGCGGCGAGGGAGCAGAAGAGCAATGGAGATGTCAGAGCAAAAAGAAGGGTTGAAAGCAGGAGGAAATAAAGACATTAGGAAAAAAAGGAGAGACAGAGAGAGGAACTAAAGGAAAGTGAGATGAGAGGTGGTAGGAGCTTCTTTTTTGTTGTTGTTGGAATCAGGGTGCAGATGGGAGGAACGTAGGGATTTAAAGGTGGCATTTATAGCCATTGCTGTGTTTGTTGTGACGCATTGCACAGCTCTCTGGTGACATATTTTTCAAGGAACATGTGTACTCCAAAATTAAAAAATTCAGGAGCACAGGAAAGAAATGTGTGCATCTCATAAAACCTGCAACTAATGATTATTTTCAGTAATGATTACTTTGTCAGTTATTTATTTTCTTGTTAAGTCTATGATATGTCCAAAAATGGCCGTTGTAATTTTTCTGATCGAATTTGTTCAAACAGCAGTTCAGAACCTAAAGAGAGCAAAAAAAAATTAAAAACAAAAAGGGAAAAGTAGAATAATGATAATATTATATATATATTGTCATTTCATTTTTCTGTCACTCACCTAATCAATTAATGAACTAAGCGATTTTCAGTATAATCTGTTTATGAAAATATGTGTTAATTCTGTCACCTTTCCGTTGTTCTTTTTTCCTCTTACACTTGGACTTGGTTTTGTGAACACAGCAGGAGCCGACATGTTAATGCCAGTTTTTCTGGCATAATTTAGGGACCTACATTTATCTTGCGCTGACCCTTATGTGTGCCCTGACCCAGTCGTTGAAAAACACTGCTCTGGAGGACATAACCACTACATCATTTTAGACTGTGTTTAGACTGTCTGTTCATACATGGCAATTAATGGCACTCTTCCATCACAGGTTCTTTTGGTCATGGACAAGAGAACAGAAGAGATGTTCATCCTGAAAGTAAGTGTAGTGTGTGTGGTTGTGTGTATGTGTGTGTGTGTGTGTGTGTGTGTGTGTGTGTGTGTGTGTGTGTGTGTGTGTGTGTGTGTGTGTGTGTGTGTGTGTGTGTGTGCGCCCGCCCCTCATCCTTGTCTTCCTGACTGTAAGTGTAAGTGTGAAGTGTGCCAGAAGCCCCTGTGTGTGACCGGTGTAATTGATTCTAATGGGCCTGTCCCTGTCAGCTCCTCTGCTCTCAGGTGTGAGACGTGTGCCAGATGCCAACGCACAGCGCGGGCACAGATGACTACACACACACACACGTGCGCACATGCCTACACACACTCGCGGCCAATGTGAACTTTACGTGTAGCGCTGATAGATTTATGTGGCTCTTTTAAAGTCACGCGCTGTATGTGGCTTGATGAATCCAGTGACTTTGGCTTGCCATGGGGCATAGTTGGCTCTTCGTTAATGGGAGCTTTCTCCTTTGCCACAGTCCCTTTCTCTTTTTTTTTTTCATTTTACACCTTGTCTTCACACAACCTAAACTCTCTCCTTGTTCTTCCTCCTCCTGTCCATACCCTCTTTATTTGGGTTAACTTTCCTTTTCGCTTC
Source organism: Seriola dumerili (assembly GCF_002260705.1). Lineage (NCBI taxonomy): Eukaryota > Metazoa > Chordata > Actinopteri > Carangiformes > Carangidae > Seriola > Seriola dumerili. Next base: position 12,679,503 of record NW_019174280.1, read on the forward strand.
CTGTCCTTAAATCCACAGTCTATTGTTATGCGCCTAGTTCAATTTTAATTACTTCTCTCTTTTCTTATGATAGGGTCTGAGGAAGAGCAGTGACTGTGGGCGGACTAAGAGAACCATCATGCCTCACTCTGTGCCCCACATGGTGCAGCTCAGGAAGTTCATTGTCTCTGAAGACACGGTTTTCCTTCTGCTGCAGTATGCTGAAGGTAAGACGCACACAGCCATTTCTTCCCTTCCCTCTTTCGTCTTCTGTACCTCCGACTGTCTTTTCCCTTCCTTCACCTGATGTCTCTTCCTCTCGTCTCCCGCCCCTCTCTCTGCCCTTGTTCCAGACAGATGTTTGATAGAGATGGGTGTGTGTCACAGGTCATTATTCTGAATACCAGGTGGCACCATGCTTCATTAGCTATGCCAACACCTGGGCCTCCTTACATCCCACTCACTCTAGGATGTGTGTGTGGATTGTGTGGCTGAGTGCATACAGTGAAATGCACCCATTTTAATGCCCTGTGACCTATTCAATCTGGTGTACTCCATAACCAACCTGTGCTAATATTAGTGGACAGTACTGAATATCATATGGGGCTGTTAAACAGAATCTAATAAAGCTAAACAAATGCCAGAAAAGGCATAGTTTCACCACCGTTACATCCCAGCTCTGTTATTCAGAAAACCTGGAGTTGCTCCTTACGCATCTATAGTATGCTGTTAGCAGCTGATAGGTTGAATGAGGATAGACAGGCAGACGGAGGGAGGCAGTGACCTGAGTGACATTGGACAAAACAACATATGGATGGTTTTACTTTCTAAGCCATCGAGCTGCCCCGCTATCATTATCATCACTGTGAACTCCCTATCCATTCTCATCACACACAACAGATGCTGGCTTCCAATTGCTCACACTACAGCTGTGTGTGTATCTGTATGCCTGCGCGTGTCTGTGTGTCCATGTGTTTGTGTGTGTAAGACAGAGAGAAGTCAAAACACTAACATTACACTTGGAGCCTAAAACACACACACACACACACACACACCCAACCCCATTTAGCCAAATTGGTTTCAGTCACAATTGGTATTGTTTACCTTGGTTCCTCATTCCTAAGTGGAAACTAATGACCCTTTTCACCAAATAGTCCTGGTAACCAAGGACCCTCAGAAGCTAGAGTCAGATCCCTCTTGCTCATTCATATTTACACTTCCATCACATCTTAAGAACAGACCCCTGGAGATCCCTTTTCAAAATCTAGTTTTAACACTTCTAATATTTCTGTTGCCATTTTAATGAGGTGGTAAATATTTGAAACACATATTCAAATTATCACACTAACTGACATACAGTAAAGCTAGCTAGAGACGCTGGTTGGTTTCTGAGACCCTGGGAGAATGTGTGTGGGAGCCCACAGCTGATTCCTGCGCCAGGCCTCATAGCGGGATATTTCAGCCGTGTTTCTGTTGTAGATTGTCACCACATTGAAACAACTTTAAGAAGTCTGCTACATAACTTTGTTTAAACATCTATCAACCATCCCTCTTCCTTGTATTTATAGAGACATTTTTGAACATGGTAACTGTAGCTAAGGAACAGAATGTAGCACATGAGACAGCTTTCTCTCTAATTACTCATTCCTCCTTAATGTCCCTGCTGTATCTTCTAACCTCTATATTAGAGTCTTTAATGCCCTGTTTCTTTTATCTTCAGGTGGGAAATTGTGGTCTCACATTGGAAAGTACCTACGTAATTCAAGCCCAGAGGAGAGCTTTGACATTCCTTTCATCCAGAAGAGCCACACAGCAGCTGTACACTCTCCGCAACATGCTGTACCACAGCTGGATGTAGGTTCAGCCAGTTCTGGTTCAGGGCCTGTTGCTGGTCCTGATTCTGTCTCAGAGGTGCAGAAGGAGGGAAAAAACCTCACCGCATCTCCCCTTAAGAGTGTTCTTCCTCCCAGGCTTATGGAACAAACTGGGGCGCAGGCAGACTCTGGAGCCACCTCTGAGGAAGAGTGCACCAACAGTTACTTGACTCTTTGCAATGAGTATGAACAAGACAAAGTAGAACCAGATGCACTAGAGGAAGGAGAAGAGAAGAGTGAACGGGAAATGCTGTCACTGGAAGTGCCCATTGCAACGACCACCACTTCCTCACGTAGCCGCTCACTGCTGAGCAACGACAGCCTCTCTTCACCTCTCAGCTCTCAGGAACTTGGCTTCTTCACCGAGTCGTCTGACAAAAGTGGCAACACCCATGACAATGAGCAAGACCGCGGCGAAGGACAGGACCACAGCGAAGTTTTTAGTCCTTTACCCTCCCCTGTTGTGCCTCTGTCTCTCGATCAGTCCAAGCACACGCCAATGGAGTTTTTCCGTATTGACAGCAAAGACAGTGCAAGCGAGGTCACCTGCCTTGACTTGGGAGAGCAGCGCCCCCCTCAAAAGCAGGTCCCACTCTTTTCTACGTCTGACCTGGGATCGGATGTCACAGAGGATCTTCCAGAGCTGGCTCAGGAAGTCAAGGGCCACAGCTCAGAGCTTTGGTGGTTGGACTGCAGTGATAAAGGCTCCAACGAGTCCGTGCCAGTCATTTCATTTAAAGAGGCAGTAGTGGAGGATGATGGTCACCCGCCAGATCTTTTGGTCAACCTTCCTGTAGTGAGTGGAACTGTTGACTCGTTACAGGAGGAATTAGAGACTTCAGGAGTGTGTCTGGGTCTCGAGGCCACAGCCTCTCCTCAGAAGTTAATCCAGCCTGATGTTTTACAGCTTCACAGCCAGCCTGAGGAAGGGGAGGAGCAGCCACTGGAGCAGGAGCTTTCATCTCTGTGTACAGCCTCTGCAACCTGTGACACCAGTGTTGCATCTTGTTCTCCCCTCCCTTCACTGTGGGACGACTACAGCCTGACATTTGGCCAAGAGGCCTCTGACAAAATGTTTGTTGATCCCGAATGCCAAAATAATGACCTCCCCCTTGATCCAGGAATTCCGGATACTGACCCACATAGTGAGAAACCAGAATCCGGTACAAGAGTAAACACAGACCCCAGTGCAGACTCCATCCCAGCCACAAATGAGACTGAGGCCTGTGCGGTGGTTGAGAGTTTATTAGATCTTGATGGTGAATCATCAAGAGTTGTTAGTAATACAGGTGGCGGCGAATTTGATAAAGAAGTATCACGGCTGTTTGCAGAGCTGGACGAGCTGTCGTTGGCTGCGTCCCAAGCTCGTATCCCAGAGGAGTTTGTGCAGTGCTGGGCCGTAGAGATGGTGACAGCCCTGGATTCTCTGCACCAAGAGGGCATCATCTGTCGAGACCTAAATCCCAACAACATATTGCTCGACTACCAAGGTTAGACATCCATCCGCTTGTACTAGTCGAGTTTGGTTCTGTTTGAGTGTTTTATTCTGCTATTACACGAAGAGTTGAAATATATCCTAAAAATGTGTCTCGGTGTTGGCTATGGAGAAAAAATCATTCTTGCAATATGTGCTGAAATACTGCTAAACAATAACACATGTACCTAGAGATATATTAATTGAATGATAATAATAGTGACCACAATGTTAAAAAAGGGATTAAATTAGCTCAGTGCAAAATATATGCGTGACAGCTGACCCTCCAAAAACTAAAGCAAAGACGAAAAACAATCATTAATGACTTACCTTATGTTTACAAGCGTAAACGTTTCTTCAACATTTTCAACACAAAATCATCCGCTGATTCCTCGTCTGAATTGTCCTCATCAGAAATGTGGGACTGTAGTGGCACACGACGATCTAAATGATCTTTTCCCTTGAAAAGCCAAGCAAGAGTACTTAATTGTCCACATCCTGTATGGTGTCAAAGAGCATCATAAAGGTGGCATGTGCTCATCTTTCTCTCACAACAAGTGTAACATCAGATCCCTCTGAAGCTGCTGTGCTGTGTGTCTCATTTTTGTTCAGCAAAAAATGAATATTTTTTTGAGATTTGAAGTCAGGATCTCTGCTTATCCCTTTCTTAGAGCCAGTTGTATTTGACTGAGGGACTCTCTCCTTCAGTCAACCATGATCTAATCTATTTACCAAAATGAAGGCTCTTCCAGAAGGGAAAGTGTTGTTTTACCAGGAGGTCACAGATTCCCCCTCAACTTCTTCTTTTGTCGTCCTACAATCATCTTTCTCCACCTCGTTATCAACAAGCGTCTAATTAGCTGAGTGGCTGTTTTCGTCTCCCTGGTGGTAATTATTGTTCTAAAGGGCCCATCAACAGCATAGTGTGGTGCATCAGTCTGGCTAGCCCAGGCTAATGGCCACGGCTACCTAATGACACCATTAGTTCTAATGATAGCGTTAACGGGTAGCCGCTAAACAGGAGTAATCACCGGGGCTGTGTGCTTGAAAAGCTCGCAGAGAGATTTAGAGAGGCAGAAAGGAACGGAGGAAGGAAATGCTCTAAAGGTGAATAAACAGTTTGAAAAGTAGAGATTCAGAGTGACACTTGACTGCGGGGTTGACAACAGGTAGAGCATTAGACAGATGTTTCACACTTAGACTCTGAGCTGAACACTTTGTATCTTTTCCTCTCTCCTCAGGTCATGTTCAGATCACTTACTTTTGTAGCTGGAGTGACGTGGAGGAGTCCTGTGACAAAGAGGCCGTTGCCAATATGTACTGTGCACCGGGTGAGATATACATACACATCATACCACAGTTTTTGTTTTTTTCTTATTTACTCATTCTGTACTTATTATTTAGGAACCTCATTTTGGGTATGTTTGTCTGTCAGCTCAAAGGTTTATGTGGGGTTAATTCTATGCAGGCATGCAGGACCATAAGTAGGCCACTTTCCCATGGTCACAAAACCCTCATTCATAGCCAGACATGAATAAACTACCCAAGTGTACACACACTACTCAAAGGGGAAGAAACAAATGAATGCTGTGATTCTTTTTGGCTCTTAAAATGACAGAAATCCCTATTCAAAGGTGCGCCTGCATTCTGTCCTGTTGTTTTATGAGGTGAAAGGCACTGTATATAAGGAATACACAAGGTATACAACTTGGCAGTGTTGTTTTACATTTTGATTATTGCTCAGATTGGTTAATACCCGCAGAATAAATGGAAAATGTCTGTTCTTTTTTTTTTTTTACAAACTTGCTACCACAGTTTTGAGGAAGCTAGATTGTGTTGTAGTACTCTTGTTGTCCTGTAGAGTGTGCTGTTGTGCAACAGTGAGCCTGTAGTGTGGTAACCCCATGTGTTGCCCCCAGCAAGCTTGTGGCAGCTCTGGCATGCTGTTTAAAAGCTGCTTAAAACAAACTGCTGCTAGACTACAGTCCATGTCCCTACTTAGCACTTCTGTGTGTGGCGGGTGTTTGTGTGTGTATGTATGTGTGCGTGCATACGCATGCATTTGGCATCTATGGGTGGATAACTTTTCCAATATGTTGCTGCTTTAAGCATATGGCTTCACACTTGGGCTGTTGGATAGATTATATTTGATGTGTTTAATGACATTTTTCTTAAATATGCAGGATGGTTAACTGTTCGCTGAAAACACTGGACACACTCAGAGACGTACACAGTGACCCTCATACTCATTCACTCTCCCACGCACTTATATTAAGCTATTCTCTCATATTCATCCTCTCTCTCAAGCCAGGAAGGTCACTTCAGATTTAAATCCTCCTTGTGTCTAGAACGTACGGTATGACACCGTTGTAATAAATCTGAAAGCAACAAATGCTCTATCTAATATCCAAAGTGTGCATTTTTATTCCCTTAGCAACAGCTTGTTTAAAAGCCTACTAATGGAAATAGAAGCACATAGAGGCATATGTGCCAGTGGCCAGATGAAGATGACCTAAAGACTCAGTGATAAAGCTCAGCACAAGGAGATGTTTAATGTAGCTCAAAATCTAAGAGCTAAGCCGAGACATGTTTGACAAGTCACTGTTTTATTAATGTAATCATATTATTAAAAGCAGTGAGAGATTTTTACTCTTGTAATAGTGTGTGGGTGGTAGGTTTGGGAGGGGACCTGGATTATGCACACCATTTTTAAAAAATCTGTTATTGTGATCTAAAAATGAAAACAAAATACATATAATGACTTTTCTGATGAGCCCATCGACTTAACAATTACCAGATCATATAGATTATTTTTGAAAGGTCAGCATGTCCTTTATTTTGTTTGACCCAAGGTCATCAGTATAAATATGAACCAAAGAAAACCAGGTAAATATTCCCTTTATAAAAAAAACTGTAAACACCTTTTCACTTGATACCAAACTTAAATGTTAAATCCATTGTCATAACTAACTTTTAAGTATTTAATTGCACATTGGTTAATTGACTAAAATGGCAAAGGAAAAAGTGTCCTCAAGTGTACTGAAAAATCATTAGTGGTACTGTCTGAATCACGTTTGAGGGATGTTTACCTTCAGTTCACATATATCTTAATAGAAATGGATTCGATGTAAGAATATTTTTAAGTCAGAAAATATCCATTATGACACGTTGGGGATGATGTCAGTAATGTGAACTGGAATTTAACTGACCTCAGCCCAGGTGTGAAAGGTCCTGTTAGTTAAACGACTGTCGATCCCTTGTGGATCAATGGATGTAATGCATATTAGCAGCCAGCAGGGGGTGTGTTATGCTATCGTTAAGCGAAGAGATCACTTCCACGTCCACTGACAGTCCTACTCGAACACAGGCAACTTTCTCTCTTTTTCTTGTCCTTCATTCTGTCCACCTTTTTGTTGTTGTTGCTACACACATTACAAACAAGCACTTTTTTTCATTTTTCATTTTTTTGAACTTGCTTGTATTTATCCCATCTCCCCCCAGATAAATGCATGTACCTGATGTAGCTGCATGCATTTATCTGTAGATGTATGTGCTTGTGAACACACACACACGCACACACACTAACACAGAGGTGAGGTTAGTGACTATGTGTGTCTCTCCTGCCCTTGTTATGTATTGCTGTTTATCCAGACAGGGTCAGCTCTAGCGATGGCTTCATTCCTGATGACAGATTTATGACTGTTTGCCAGAAAGCTAGCAGGGGGCCTGCTGTGACCGTATGTGCGCTTGTGTGTATATATATATATGTGTGTGTGTGTGTGTGTGTGTGTGTGTCTATAAGAAGGAGGGAAACATGTTTTTTATAACACACACATTCACATCGAAAAAAAACAAAGGAGTGGACTCGGAAAATACATTGGCAGGGTGTTAATCTGTTTATTCTGCACTTCTGCTTATTTACTTTCTCGCCATTCCGTCATTACTGATAAACATCACATGGCTTGTTCTCTAATAAGAAAAAAAATACAAGCTGTTGAGGGACAGTGAGACGCAACCTAATTTGACCAGAAATCTGTATTGTTTATTGTTCTGTTAAGAGGGAAGCAAGGCCAACACCGATTGTCTTCAGTGTCTAAGAAAAGGGAAATTCAATATTCTTCCTCTCTGAGGTAAAAAGTCTGTTACTGAGGCTTAAAAGTTAATACTCGCTGTTTGTTTTCTCTGTTTTTTTTTTTTTTTCTCTTACCTGCTCAGCCAGAGAATGATCTTATGGCAAGATAAAGTTTAGTTCCCCTTTTGACACTAAGCTGTCATCTCATTGTTTTGAAAAGATTTCCAGGGAAGAAACTGTACTCTAAAAGTACTTCTGCATTATTATTTAAATAGTTTCACTCTGCCATCACAGTGCAGATGACACATAGATTTGTTTTGAATTTATAATTCAGTTGCTTATATCAAGAATTGGCAGCATTTCAACGGAGCCTCCCATGCTCGCAAGACACATACTTGCAGTCTTGGAACATTGCAAACCGATCCCTCCTTACTTCCTACCTGCGTATACTTTACTTCCTCTTTCAACAATGACTGTCAGTTAAGTTTTTAGGGAAGTCGGTCTAAGAGGAGAAGAGAGAAAGTTCCTTATGGCCCCCAGGAGGGAGGAGATGGAGTGTGATTAAGATACAAAGCAGGAGGGAACTGCATTGTTGCAGGAAAAGGGAAGAAGAGGCCACAAGGTGAACACACGGTATTGTTGTAATGGTGTTGTCTGAACTCCTCAGCTCTCATTCTTTTGTTTTCTTAGAATTCCCCCAATTAATTTGTAAGATGTGCAGTTTCAAGAAAGACAAAGCCAAGTTAGTGGAAGTATTGTCAAATTTGAAAATGTCCACATCACACAGAACACATCAGTGGGCTTTGAATGACCTATGGCCTGTGGATGCAGTTAATTCTCCTTTCCCATCCTCTTTCTCTCTGTCTCCCTTTCTCCCTGCCTTGCTCTGACAGAGCGGTAAGTGTAGCCAGCTCCACTGTACTCTCCCTGCAGCTCCTTAGACATTAATCCATTGTGATGACATCGACCTTGCTCTGAGACGTGTGTGTGTGTGTGTGTGTGTGTGTGTGTGTGTGTGTGTGTGTGTGTGTGTGTGTGTGTGTGTGTGTGTGTGTGTGTGTCCAGTGTCTCCCCTCTAGCTCATAACTGCGCAGGTATCACTAGTCTGTTCAATGACGATCTTCTCTCCTTGGCTGTCAAAACAGTAGTCCTGGGGAGCCCTGAAGACTGGTTGCTCAGTTGGCTGTGTATTTGTGTGTGTTTGTGAGTGTTTGTGTGTGTGTGTGTACAAAACGTGTAAGTCGTATCATAACCCTCTCTAACCTTGGCTGCAAGAGAGCCACACAGGCCTCTGGAGTTCCCGGCAGCTTCCAGGAGATGAGGGGTCTTTGTCTCTTATGCTCCCGCAGCTGAGGAGCCCAGTCTCTGGGCACACACAGCCGTGACCCTGGGTCCCGGCCCTCTGGGTGACCAGGCGCCCTCCCTCTGGAGAGAGCAGAGAGGAGGGAAGCTGAGCGGCACAAGAGGCCATCTGGTACCCAGTGGAGCTCACACACATACACACACACATACACACACACATATACACACTCACTGAAACATACATTTTTGACTTTAGCGAACAAGTATCACTCCTGGTTTCTGTGTCTTGCTTAAACAGACACTGTGAGTCCCAACAGTCCCTTGGGCTCTACATCTAAATCTCACAGAATGTGGCTGTGAGCTTCAGCTGTAGCGTTTAGTCAATTGACAGAAAAAGAAAAAAAAAAAAATCAACTGATTGTGTAATTGACTCATCATTCAAGTCATTTTTCAGGTAAACATTTTAACTGTTTAATTGTTACATCTTCTTAAATGTGACAATTTGCTGCTTTATTTTTATTGTTATCGTCAACTGAATCTCTTTAGAGTTTGGCGTGTTGAATGGATTTGGGTTTTACTACATTGTGATTTACTAATATGCCACTATTTTCCTGACATTTTACAGACCAAACATTAATCGTTTGAGAAAATAATCAGCAGATGAGATCAATAAGATTATTTTCAGGAGCTGAAAATAAGTACAGGGGTAAAGAAAACTGAAAAGAAATGTTATACTGTTTGTTCTCATGTCCCTGTTTTCCATTTCTTAGTGAGTGTGTGTGTGTCTATATTATATGCGTGTGTGTTTGAGGTCAGGTCATGCAGATGGTGTGAAGTTGCGGCACAGACGGTTTCCTCAATTTAACTGCTTTTTTATTATGCAAATAACCCTTTTATGAGACACACACTTGTTTGTGTGTGTGTGTGTGAGAGAGAGAGAGAGCGTGTCCGTGTTTTTGTGCTCATTTTGAATCGATCGTGTGCGTTCAATGAAATATTAACTAATCCAAGATGTCATCCTGGAATTGTTTAATGTTGAGGGTTTGAAAGCAAGATACCTGAAGCAGCTTGTAAGCTTAAGATCAATAAATGATTTTAGTTATACATTTTGAATTATTCTCTCATTTTACATTGATCACTAGTTGATAATTCTCACCTATGCTCCTCCCCAACACATAAGCTATTTCTGTGCTTGTTAATTTATTGATTAATTCTCTCTCTTCCTCTTTTTTGCTCCTGTTTCAGAGGTGGGAGGTATCAGTGAGGAAACAACAGCGTGTGATTGGTGGAGTTTGGGCGCCATCCTGTTTGAGCTCCTGACAGGCATGGTGAGTCAAAAAAGTATTGAAAAAAAAAAATGTTATCTTTGTTGCTAAGGTGTTGTGGGATGTCTGTAGGTGTCTTGGCTTTCAACTCTCTCACACTCTTTATGGTCGTGCCAGGTTGTGTGTGATTCTGTGCGCGTGTCTGTATGTGTTTGAGTAGGTGGAGTTTGTTGTTTTGGTGTGTGTGCGAGGTGCGTCTTGGCTGCCGTCTCTTACTCTGGTTCTCGGGGAGTGCCAGGGGTGTCGGTGTGACTTTCTCCCCCAGCCTGAGCTCCATCTGCTGGGCCAGGGGGTCAGCTCTCCCCGGGCCCCTTTGCTGGCTCCTGGAGCAGCGCCGGGCTCTGAGCGCACTGACCTCGGATCGGCGTGGAGGGTGAAGACTGGGGCAGCTCTCAAGGTGCTGCAGCTCGACTGGTCCCGGATCAGGGCTGTCTGAGGGACCTTCTTTCAAGACAGGCTTGGGAAGAGGGGGAAAATCATGTTTGCAAGGCAACAAATACATATTCAGCTGTTACATATATGTACACATGCAAGTGCTAATTATAACTTGCTCTCTTGAAGGACATATACACACACAGACACCCAGTGCAGGTGCAACGCGTCCCTCCAAGTTTTCATTGTCTATTAAATTTGGATAAATTCTAACTGATTGCCAGTGGGCATACTTTTGTATCAACCATCAGTGGTTCCCTTCAATGGTCCAAACATGAGTCGGGGTGTTAGGTTAGTGTAAGTATGTTGAACAATACACATCCACACTTACCTGAGAGAGAGAAAAAAAAAAAAAAAACTCACACAGATGTCTCCTTTGATGATTATGTCTGGGTACAGTCCTGGCAAGGATACACACACACAGGCACACATAGTGTCTCTTGATCCTTGCAGGATAAGATCTTGCCTGGAGCAGTCTTGACTGCAGCTAGGAACCTAGCCAGAACTCCCGCAGCACATATCAGGAGAGGGGAAGAGAGAGAAAGAGAGAGAGATAGAGGCAAACCGACCTCACTGATGGAAAGAACACACAGGGTTCCCCAACACAGTTTACGGTTTTCTCTTGCCACACGTGTTCTGCTCCAGCATTTTCAGTTTGTTGGTGTAGATGCACTGAAAGATGTGCAGTTGCAGTATACGGTGATTACAGTCATTATTGGCAATTATTTTAAGAATAGGACTACATTCTGTGGTTAGAAAAGCACTTGCAGGTCTTGTGCTCCCTTTTACTCACTTCTGGGATTAGTTTTGCTTTATTTTCCTGTGAGTGCAACAATTTCTTGTTAACTGAACTGACAGTTTGACCTGGATGGTCAAAGGTTTTACTCTGGAAAACAAATCAAAAGGCTTTACATTTACTGCTGACTAACTGTTAGCTCTTCCAGTAAGCTTGCTGTGTGTAAACAGAGAACAAACTAACCAAAAACAATACATTTTTCTACATCATTCTTTCTGTGACTCTCACTCTGTCTGATACATGCAGCAGTTCCAAGAAAGAGCAACAGTGATGAAACCATGCCCTTGTTGTAGTTGGTGCGATCAATGTTGATTCAGGTGCACTGGCTCTTTGGTCTCCTCCTATTTGTCCAGTCCCAATGCGCTCACATTGACCTAGGCTCTGCGGGTGTCATTATATCTGTCCCCTCAGCTCCCAGTGTGTCTTTGTTTTAAATTAATGGTTATCTACCTCTCCTCTTTCCACCCCTCCTTCCCTCAACACAGTCTCTGCTCCGGTGCCATCCAGCAGGAATCGGCCGCCACACGGCTCTAAACATCCCCGAGTCTGTTTCAGAGGAGGCCAGATCTCTGCTGGAGCAGGTGAGAGTCTGGTGTGCTGTTTGTTGCTTTTTCTGTATGAAATTCAATGTTTTGCAGAAACAGAATTGAAAGAAAAACTTTTTTTTTTTTTTGTTTTAAAGTTCACTGTAGTTGAACACACATTGAACACACCTTCATCAGCAACAACAGCAGAAATAATTCATCACCAAAGATATTACTAAAATAAGAATCAAAACTACACATCATTTTAACTGCCTAAAAAGACTAGGAATTTGTGTTTTTATGATAGATTATGACAGATGAACAAATATACGCTACATGTGGTGGACATGTGCTTAATGACAGCTTGCTCCATGCTAATATCTTAACACTAACGGCAAATCCTCAAAACTGGCAATCTTTAGATATGTATTAATATGGTTAGCCTGGATTTATCTCTGCTGAGTGTAGTACAAATCGGCCATGAACCCAGTGTCGTTGTGCTGTGAAGGACTGGATGTATGGACTCTACAGAATCCCTTGTTACTTAAGCTGTAAAATTTTAATCTGGATTGCCTGTTGTCTGGGCTCTGGTAGCACAGCTCATTAGTCATTACACTCATTAACAGTTGTTCAGTGTACTTAGCTCACTGGCTGAGAGATGCTTCTATGAAAATGAGGTTTTCTTTTTTTTTTTTTTTTTTCTTGTTCAGATTTCACATTGTAGCTTCTTTATTTAATATTTTGTGTCTGTCTGTTTTGATCTCGGCCTTGTCTTCCTGTGCAGCTGCTCCAGTACAACCCAATGGAGAGACTCGGGGCAGGAGTGGGAGGCGTGGATGATATTAAATCCCACCCTTTCTTTGCCAGAGTAGACTGGCCCAAGTAGACGCTGTGCATTGTGGGACTGCAGAAAACAGAGTTGCGTGCTGGGAAACTGGCAGTCCTGAATGAACTCCCTTCAGACTGGACACACAAGCAGATGTACAGTAAATCCAGATTATGCATTTCTGCACACATCTCCCATTTTGCATATGGCCATTAGTCCCCATGTACTTGATTTTTTTTTTTTTTTTTTTAATTTTTATAGAGTGTGCCAAGCAGCAGTATTACCTTCCCTGTAAATTGCTCATTTCTTTATCTCTCGTTGAGGGTTTACTGTGTAACTTTTTTGGTGCAGGGAACACTTAACAACATGTGCGGTGCAATAATTTATACAGTAAGTGCTTGTACTGAGTGATGATCCACTACAGCATTGTTGCTTTTACTCTCCTCATACAGTAGCTGGAAGCCAAAATGACACAACTGGAAGTGAGAGGTGACATTTAGTCCTGTTTTCATTGCATTAATTAAGTACTGTATGTTATCCAGTCTAACTGACACAGACTTAAGTCACCTTTCGGAAAAACCCATGTGCAATTTGTTGCCACCTATAACACTCATGTCGTTCCTCATGGTGCACATTGAGATTAAATTGGGACATCTTGAGCTTTTGCTTTAATGCTGGGGTTGTGTTGTTGCTGTGATGCTTAACAATACTCATTTCCTACAACACTGTCAAACTTTTTTTTTTTTTTTGCGCCAACCCCTTTTACTGCCAACCAGGCCATGTATGGTAACAGATGGACACTATGCAAGGTGAATGAACAAAATCTCCTGAGTTTCGAGGTTTTGATTTTGATTCTGAGTGATGAACTATTTATATTAAGATTGAGTTATTTAATGGATTATAGCTAAAAAAAAAAAAAAAAATTATTAAATAAAAAGGGCCAGTTAAACAAAGAGAGCCTTTTGTCTGTGTGGACAGTGAGACTTTTTCATTCAGGAAAGACAGAATAATGAAGGCTCAATCAAGGCTTGAACCACACATTTGAAATCAGTCCATTTACAGATTGTAGTTGATTTTATGAATATCAGAGGAAGCTCTCTGTACTGTACAACATTGCATTTTGTGCATGTAAGAATATGATTTATGTAATATATTTAATACTATGAAAAATCTATCGAACAATAAATAGTGTTTTGTAAATAAACCTTTTAAAGGATGTTGTGCTGAGTGAAAGGTACACCCAGGTGTCACAGCCTTGATTATGTTCAACTTGTCAATCACATACTGCCTCATCAATCACAATCAATGTGTTTGAGCAACACATCCACTAACCTGCCACATAGAGCTTAATCCTGATTTTATAGTATCTATAATGACTGAATGATATGGTAAACATTTTCATGGTAACATTACAGGCCATATATTATCACTTGTATAATCAGATGACACAAACACATTTCTCTTAACAATACTCAGATAATCACTCCACTGTAGAAGCTGCACTGTTTACTCCACTGTAATGTTAACAGACAATGTAAATAATCCATCTTCAGTTCCACTTATTAACCCTTTTTATCAGACATAAACATCACAGTGGGATCAGATTTTTTTCTGGTTTCTATTGAATGCCCACTCTTGTCTGTGCTGTATGTCTGTGCCGGTCTGTCAGTGCATTCTGGAAAACAATAAACATACCTGGATGAGTACATGAACAGCTGTGATGTTTTCTTTGTAGACAATGTGTCGTGTGTTGTGTGTGTTTGCTCTGAGGCTACAGCCCCTCTGTTATCAGCTGGACTGATGATACTCCTAGAAAGCTGCTGTCACTCCTCCTGAGTGTCAACCATGACTGTAATACAAGCCAGCACGCACACACACACACACAGCATGGTATAAATACTAAGCATTCATTGATACTTTTGGCCGTTTTGGGGCACAGTGTTTCTTTTTCTGCTCTGCTTCTGCCGGTGTAGCTACTCAGCAGTGTGTCCATTCAACCCTTCTGAGCTTTCCATTAAGCAGCAAGGGACGTCCAGGTACACTAAGGACTTGTGAATTTCATAAGTAGTTTTCACCATGATCAGGCAAAGCAATGCAGAGAAACGGCCGATTCCCTGATGTTGCATCTTGAAGAAGATTTGTATTTTTGACAAAACCTGAAAATGGTTGCCAACTTAAAGGTGGACTAAGCAGTGCTGGAGAAAGACTGTTGGTATTTGAACTCAACAGCAAAACAAAAATGCCCTTCCCTTCAAAAGCTCCGCCTCCTAAATTCATGGACGTGCATTGCCAAAGCACTGTGGTGGAATCCAGAGCTTATACTGTGAGGGATTGAATACTCATAGCTGAAGCAAAACAAACCTTATAAAACTTCATCAAACAAATGACATGCACACAGCGGAGTAAAAACTAGAGTTAGTTGTTTAGATTGTTTTTACAGAACTACAGTGACAGAAGAGAGGACTGATGGTTTGTAGCGAAGATAACAAGAAAGGAAATATTACCCAGTATTGCATTTCAAACTATTTATCCAACCAAATAAATCTACTGTGCTAGCAAACTTTGTTTTTAGGTCTTTGTGGCTGTAAAACCTTTTGCACATTTTACAGATTAATAACATGATACAGAGTTTTTACTGGTCCCATCAGTCTCTGTCCCGGACATCTCTGTGTGCCTGTCATTTGGGGAGCAGGCAAGTCGCAGTGGATAAGTCCAGGTCTGAATTTCTTTCCCAGTCCAAACATGCAGTCTCCACTGGCTTCTCGCTCTTCTCCAGGAAGAAATCACCCCCCCAAAACAGAAAAACATGGATTTTCTACGAATTGCAAAAAGAAATTATAACACCATATGCTAACCATTTCCAGGCTTTGTGTTATGCTAAGCTAACCAGATGCTGGCTCTAGTACAGTATTAAGCATGTATTCATGGGAGTGGTATAAGCCCTCTCTTCTTGCCCTTGCCAGAAAGCAAATAACACCATTATCTAAAATGTTGAACTATTAATTTATTTAGCAGAAAATGACTTGCTGGTTGATTTCCTGGACCTGATTTGATCCTAAAACAATGGGGAAAACAAACTATGACTCATCAAAAGACAACAGACAAGACTGGCTAAAAATGCCAAATTTGGGAATGGTAATTTTGGAAGCATTTGGAAATGAAGCCAATTTATTTTACCTTTATCAAGAAAATTTACATTCTAGGCAAGTACAGATTATCCACAGGGCATTCATTTTGGTGACTGGGGACCTCCAACATCTAGGGGGCCTCCTAACCCCCACCAGCTGTGGCTTTATCTTGGCTTTTTTTTTTCTTTTTGTTCAAATCACATAAATTAGTTGTATGTTGAAATACGAAACAATGAGTGCAGAGTTACTTTAAAAGCTTAAAAAAAATTTATTACGATCGGTTTGCTGGCTGTGTCTGTATCGTGATGATGACGAAGGAGGTCAGAGGTCAGGTGGTGACCGTCAGAATTTTGCGGCAAAGCGGCCGGTTGTTTAAGATGCTTCTAAAACATCATGGAAAATAAACATTGGAGAGGTGTAACAGCAGAGAGAAAAGCGAAAAAAGAAAAGGACGAAGAGAAACTCAAAGTCGGACAAACATACCATCTCTCTCGACTTTTACTCGGCTTGCTATAGCATTAGCAAGGAGCCTGGAGAGGACGGTGCTAACATCGCAGAGGACTAACACAAGCAGAGACACCTGTTCAACTGCCCCGCCCTCATCTCCACCTGAGTAGGTTGAGTGGGTTACCAGTTTATCAGCCCCACAATTTATTATTTTCTACCTGTTTTCCCATACTTTGAGAATTAAAAATTAAGAATGAGGCAACGCTTGAACTCTTTATCAGTACTGGCAATAAGAGTCGGAAGTCGTCAGACACCTGGACTTAAATGATGAGTTTTCGAGGAGAAAGGCCAGAAAGAAGACCATCACATAAGGTAGGCTTTCTCTCATATTATTGTGGACTGTCCTAACTCACCGTATATGTTTTTGTCGCCAAGGTGTTTATACAGTGAGAAGTAGTTGACATTGTTGGTTTTGAAAACCTATTTGTCTATTGTATCATTGCGTGTCTATACCAGCAGGATGGGTGATATGATGTAAATCCTGTATGATACAGGTAACATACATGATTTGTTATAGGTCTACCATCTCTCTCTCTCTCTTTCTCTCTCTCTCTCTCTCTCTCTCTCTGTGTGTGTGATGGAAGAATCTGAATCATAGTACTGTATTGGTGGAGGTGGGGCAGCATGTGCTTGTGTATGCCATTCAGCAACACGCTCCAAAATTTTGTGCCCAGGGGCCTCTGCATTCTTAATCCGGGTCTGATTCTAGTCTGAACTGAATGTGAACTCATTCCTGGTACGTCTCTTATTACCTGAAATGACACATGCTCATCCAGACACACACATTCACACACAGGTCAGAGCAATTGTTAGCAGTGTTGGAGTGCGTTCCCTTGTGTCAGCCTCACTGCCACAGGGTCAAGAGTCTGGACTGATTAGTGCTCGTCATAAGACCTGTGTCTCATTACACACACGCGTGGGGCGAGAGGTTCACTGCAGCTCAGAGAAGAAACCTGTCAATCGTACTCAGTGTAGATGTGAGATGTGCCTTCAATGCGTTCACAATAGCCGGCAAATCCCTCCGAGCACGTTTTATGCTGCTACAAGAGGAATTTTGTATGTACACTGATGGTTCACATTGTATGATATTGTCTTGTATGAGCTTAAACAGCCCATAACACAAGCATTCATTTTATTTTCTTGTGTATAATGTGGTTCATTACAACAAATATCTCAAACTGGCACTACAAACTGACTTCTATTTGCAGTGGTGAAGTACATTTACTCAATTATTGTGTTTAAGTGCAATTTTGAGGTACTTACACTCAACTTGGGCAATTCCATTTCCTGCGACTTTATACTTCTACTCCACTACTATTCAGTGTGAAATATTGTACTTTTTACTAAACTATTATCAGCTTTCTATTTCTGTAGCTATTCTGCAGATTTCACATAAAAAATATTGTTAATGATTTCATTTAAGTAATTGTTTAATTATAAAAGAGGTAAAATAATCCACTATTTTACAAACAAGCAAAGATTATATAAAAGCCTAGAAATAAATATAGATAGGTGTAACAGAACTTTTGCTTTTCAAACCATAAGATTTATCCTGTGACCCTTGTGATTTCACTACCTAACTGTATACAAGGTAGTTAAATAAGGTGAAATGCTCCTTACGCACTGATGCTCAGTTTTCTTAGGTAGGATTTTGAATGAAGGATTTACAGTAATTGAGTATTTTAATATTAACCAGTTGTACTGGTACTTTTACTTGAGTGCTTTTCCACCACTATATATTTGGCTCCTCACACACAAAGAACCAAGGTGCATGTGTTTTACATATGTGTGTGTCTTTGTGTGTGTACAAAGCCACAGGGAAGGATCCGTGTGGTCAGAGGCAAGATTAAGAGGACATGCCAAGGACGCCATGATGCAATACAGGCCTCTTGTTAAGAGCCCTGAAAGCGTCACCCAGGCCTGCAGGCTGAATTGACCTCTGAACCCCTTCTGCAACTTCCTGGACCTCCCTCTCTTTCTCTCTCTTTCATCTCTCTTTCTCTGCGCTCTTTTCCCACCTCTCGCTCTCTCTCTCCTCAAATGTGCCTCCCCTCAGCCCAGCTCGCACCCATCGCTTTCACAGAGGCACCAGTGAGCGGGCAGCAGCCAAATGGCCTGCCCTCTGCTTCATATTGCTGGTGGTCAGGTTTTGTTTTTGTCTTTGACGGTTTGACTTTCGTTCACAAAGCCCAGGAGGACTCCTATAGCCCAGGGATGGACACACACACATACTCTCTCACACACAAGCACACACATACACTTGCGCCAAACTGAAGAGGTCTGCTCTGAGACCTCGGGCATCTTCTCCAGCTTCTGTCAGAGCCATGATGTCATTATGAAGAGACACAATGCCTCTTCATTATCACCCCCCCCCCACACACACACACACACCCCCCTCACACACAAACACACACACATCTTTACCACTGCACAGACACACACGCAAGCTACAGAGTCAACAGCATTAGAGCACATGAGGTACAGGTGAGCCGCACTGTAAAACAGGTAAAGTTGTAAAAACAATTAAATTAATGATTTACTACAGTTCTTAAGTAGTTGTTTTTTTAGGCTGATTTTAAATGCTTCTTGTATTTAACATTAGGATTAAGAGGAAATAGGCAAGTAATCAATTTGTTTTCCCTGATGTACCCCCTCAGTTTCCTTCTCATCCACACACAGTGTAGGATGCTGCATCATGAAATCTGTGTCACAATAAAAAACTCATGTGGCTGCAAACTCAACTTTCTACATATTAAAAAATTATAAATTCTAATATTTCATTTTGTCCATACAGTTTCTGCCCATTGCTTAATGTGGGTTTGTAGTGTAACAAGCAGCAGCCGGTGTCCAGTGTCATCCTAAGGGAAGGGATCGAACAACATCAATATAGAGAAGAAAAAGCAAAGCCACAAACCAAAACCACTGGTGTTCAGTTGTACTAAATCAGTGTTCAGTTACCAGCCACAGCACATATATATCTTTTCAAAATTATATCATAACCTCTACGGACATTTGTGTGTAAGATAATATCCAGTATATAAATCCAGTGCGATACTCCTCCTTCCACTGTACCTATAACCCAAGACAGTAACTACAGATTATACAAAAACTGAAAATACAGCATATCATAGCAAGAAACATCGGCTCTAGATAAAAAATAAAGGTCTAATTAAATTTCCTCTAGATCTGACTTTAATTAACAGCTGTAATACTACTTGTCAACGCTGGGTCAATGCCCTCACGCCTTGGGCTGTCTCAAGCCTTGATCTGAACAGATCGTACAAAGCAGCTTTGTCATTTACCTCAGCTCCGCCCCTAACTGAGCAATATTAAACAGATGATTTAACCATAAAAGACATAATTCATGTGCACTTACAGATTCAGTTTCAGCAAATATCAGTCTCTGTAAGCAAAGACCCAAAATTAACCACCAATTGGCCTTAAGGGGTTCAGTGATCTTACAGGTCACTGGCCTACGCTGTGCTGGTGCACCACACTCTCCATTCATTAACCTTATGGCTTCATATTGTAATGCTCATCTTTCCCACCTTCAGACATCGTAACGGGGTCACTGAGAGGTCACTGGAAACATTGTTAGTCCATGAGGTCACATGAAGGCACCCCAAATTATTTTGTGTGTATTATTAGTGCATGTTTATTTTCCACAAAACAGTCAGCAGGAAAACAATAACACCTGCAAACCTGCACGAAAATACATTTATATAAATAGATTTAATACATTTGAAAATGGTAAAACAAAAAAGGGCATTTATAACTTATTCCACAATTTTTACATTGACATCTGTATCCAGAGACTGCAAGTAAATTCTGGACGCAGACATATAGAATGAAGTATGGGCACGACAATACAAAAAGGCTTAATTCGTTGTACAGAACATTGCTGTTTGGGATCTCTCCACTATCAAAACTAACAAACCGTATTAAGGATTATCTGTATTGGTGACCTTTAACTTCAGCTTTCTCTTTGTTTAGCCAAAATACATTTTCGAGCATATGTATTACTTTGTTAGTGATATGTCGCTGAGCTGAATGAGAACAGCACAATGTTTCATCTCAGATTCATACATTTTAGCTGTGGAGTTAAATCAAGACGGGCAACAGTCTACAGCCAAAGAGAGAGTAAGTGCAGAGTAAATGCCTGCTAACCCTGAGAGGTGTCTCAGTTCCCTTCAAGTCAAATTATCCAAGGTGTCTTGCTGCATAAAGCATCCTCTGTACATCTCGACCTTAAGTGCTGGTTATTTTTCCTGCTCTGAGCGTTGTTCTACCTCACCTTCCCCGCCACATTGGATTTAGGGGTCTCTTTATATAACCCACATGCCTGCGTGTGAGTCATGATACGAAAGGCTCAGATGGTAAAGGAGTCCCAACCGGTGCCCAAAAGACGTGTCACTAGTAATACCTCGCCCCCAGACCTGAGGTGTCTCCTTTCGTTGCGCTGTGGGCCTCTGTGATCTGTGTGGAAGGGCGGTGAGCCAGGGCCCAGGCATGCCGTTAGCAGCTCACTAACATAGCATTAGCTCCACGGTCATCTCAGTGGGCCTGTGCTGTCTCAACTGTTTCCTCACGCTCGGCTACACACACCTTCTGTGGCTCCACACCGCTTGTTAGCCACAGACCCCCTCTGTCATAAGACCGCCGTCTGTGTCCCCCTGACCGTGTCTCCTCCCAGGCCCTTATTTTCCCTCCCTCTCTTTCTCCCCTCTCACTCTCTCCATCCACTCTTTCTCGGGGGTTCTCAGCAGGGGTTCCTGTTTGTGCCACACACAAACACACACATGCAAAAACATCTTATAGTTGCAGCTCAGGGGCAAAGGCTTTAGATTATCCCAACAAGAAAAGAGAGATAAGGAAAAATAACAGAGAGAGAGAGAGTGCCATCAGATCAATTTCTCCCCTCCTTGTATCTGGGGTTGAGGGGTTGCCGCGGGCGACCCGGAGGGGAATGTGATGCCTGTTGAGGAGGAGACATTCCTGGGAATGCAGCTTGAACACCGCGCTGGGAGCGAGAATCTACCCGCTAATCTGTCTGTTCCTCCAAGGCGAAAATCTTCCTGGCGATGAGACACATTCTGTTACCAGACACACGCATGTGGTCGCGCACGCACACACACAGCCGAAGTTAAAGTCCCAGCCAGACGACATCTCGCTCACCCTCGGGGAAGAAAGCAAAGGAGGAGGTTCAGAGGGAGGCTGGGCTGGGGTGGGGTTGGGGAAAAAGGGGGAGCAGATTAGGGAGGTAGATGACATCTCACACATCTCGACAGGGGGGCATTAGATGGAAATGAGGGGAGGACGGAGGGCTGTCAGGGAGGTGGAGAGGAGAACGGTGGGGGCAGATGAGATTAGGGAAGGAAGGGAAAGAGGAAACCAGTTGGAAGGGTAACTTTGATGTGTGTGTGTGTTTGTGGGGGGCTCTAAGTCCAAAGTGATGAGTGATGGGTGAGAAAGATGGAGGAGAGGAGAGCTAGTTTTAGGCATTGATGAGCAGAGGCCACAGAGTTAGCTGGACCTCATGATATAACGGTGTCTAAGGTAACGGGGGGGGTGCAACATCTGAGGGTGAGGTGTAAAGGGGATAAAAGGGGGTGAAGGGTGAGGTTAGCGGGGCATAGAACAGTGTTCTTGAGGGAGTGTGGAGGATCCTTGGAGTCCTGGCACCTTATGGCATGGCCTGCAGTCAAACAGATGCTGCAGGCCTTGCCAGCCTTGAGCAGGGCACAGATGAGACCATTTAGAAGCAAAGGAGGGACGTGCCTTGTCTTACCGAGCAGTGCAAGAGTGTGTGTGTGTGTGTGTGTGTGTGTGTGTGTGTGTGTGGACCTGTCTCTCAAAGAAAAGAGAGCGTGAGTTGTTTGTTGAAGTTATGCAAATGCACATCAGTTGTCTTCAGTTGATTGTACATTCATTGTGTTTAGACCATGATGCCCTGGCAGGCAGCTGCTAACAGGGAGCAGTGGTCATCGAAGATACTGACTGAGCAGGCACACATTTAACAAACTGTGTGCTCATTGTGTGAAAACTGGCCCACATTCGGGTTAATGGACCGACATTCATCTTACTCATACGGTACCTCTCTTCTGTTTAGGGAGGATGAGGCAACAGCAAGAAATAGCAGGGGGGAAAAAAATTGTCTACAATCTTTAATGACTTAAAGGGGCAATCCATTTTTACTTTATTTATTTATTTATTTTTTAATTATCAGTCTACACCTAACCACACTGAATGTTAGCAATACTAGAGTCGTTCTAAAGCTGAGAATTAGTCATAAGGCTCTTGTACAATGTTATTGGAATGGATGGATCAAATTCTGATAATACAGAGTCATTTCGAGGGAGTTTGTGATGCTTAAAAAAAATTATTCACCTTATTGCAGCTGCTCCCTTTCCAGTGATGGTGTGTGGGCCAGTGCGTGTCACGTAATGCTACCGGAAGCCCAGCACTGTTCTCGGGGTTTGTTGTAGCTAGGTAGCTAGCTATGTAGGAAGAGGCATCCTTATACAGTATATACCTGAACACATACTACAAAGCTCTGATTGGTCAAATGTTTCTCTATGTGGGAAACAGCCACTAATGAGCACAACACTGTACCTTTCTCAATTGCTGATCAACTCTATGTGAGGTGGTACTGCGCTTATCTTGTTTGAGACTTTAAAATTTTAACAAAAAGCTTGTGTTAAAAGCTGGGGGCGTGTAGTTATTAAGGACATGGGTGTTTGTCAAATAGAGAGGGTCTAAAAGTTGGGATATCTTGACCTCTGCTCCTCTTTTTAAAAATGTTGATGATTTCTCTTTTGAGTGTACTTGCAGATAATGCATCTCAATAGTACTCCTTTGACTCACACACACCCCCCAAAATAAGGGAAAATGACTTGAACATGTGGTGACAGATTGGCCTGACAGGGGTGGTAGACAGTTTTCTCATTAAATATGACTCTAAAAGGTAATTTCTTCTCTCTTTCCATTCCTGTCTCTCAAATGACACCTGCATGTTTAAGAAAGTTATTTAAAAAAAAAAAAAAAAAAGCATCAGCTATATCTTAACATGAGAATCTATGCCTCTGTTTTGGAAAACTACCGACTCTAGTGGGTGGAAGCATGAACTAAGTGGAAGAAGAGCAGCACCAACTCTCTCCTCGCTGTCTATTCTCTCTCCTCCATCTCTATTTTTTCAAGTGTAAGTGATAATATCCTCCCTTTTTCTACCTCTCACTGGCTTGAGTGATTTGCTAAGGCGGTGTGTTCATGTGTGTACGTGTACATGTGTGTGTGTGTGCGTCTCACATTAGCCTTTTTCCATTAAAGCAATTTCGCCGCCCATTGTATTCCTGAAGAGGACCTGGGAAGTCACTAATGGTGCCTTGCGTCCACACTTGCCCGCTCACACACACACACACACACACACACACACACACACACACCCGCAGCACATGCACACAGCAGAACATCTCTCAGCGCGCGCTATCATCACCTGTCGCCTGATTGCTGTAAAACACACACATTAGCATAGAATGAGACACATTATCACTCCTGATTATGGGACGCTAAGAGGTTTCACAGAAAAAAAAAGACCTCGCACCTTTTCTCCACAATGCCTGCTGCTAGTGAGATAAATGCATGTTGTCCAACATCTCTGACGCTACCGAAACAGCCTGAAGACTCTGCTGATGGATTTAATGGCCTCTTGTTGTCCATGTTCATAACTGCTCAGATTTGTCATGTCAATACTTATTTTTTTAATTCAGATGCTGCTGTGATCCAGCTGCCACCATCAAAACATGTACTTTGTATGTTTCCGGCTGTTTTGAAAGTGTAGTGAAAAGCGACTCGCTCGTTGTGATTTCAATAGGTTATTACTTATCTTAGTGGGATCAAATCTAAGTAGGAATAGAGCAGAGACACACACATACACACCCACACACCCACACACCCACACACACACACACACACACACACACACACACACACAGTGCATCCGCCATAAGAGAGGTAACAGTGCATGGTTAGCAGGTGGCCTCCTCTTCCCTGTCTTGATGAGTACAGGAAGTGTCAGTCGTGTACGGTGGAAGCAGCAGACACTTGTTTGAGTCAAAGGGCATCCCTCCCTGCTCTTTGCAGTGTTTTCTTAAGTCTCAGGTCACTGATAAGGTCCTGCCACTTTGGAAAGCCCTCACTCATTTCAGGGGTGGAGGGGGAACTGGAGGAAGGAGGGAAGATGCTGTCATGATGATGAGTTTTAACTATTTTCTTTTGTCTTTCCGCTATTTCCTCAGCAAGGCTGTGTCTGGATCCCTATATAGCCCGGAAAGGTCACGAGGTGATAGGTGGAAGAGGCTAAGACGGGAATTCCCTTGCAGTTGGGTTTAGTTCATAGTGTATAGTGAAAACTGTAGACTTTCAGTGCTAAAAACCTGTGCTACAAAAAAAATGATCTGAAAGCGCAAACATTTTGAGGTTTTTGAGTTCAAGTAATAGATCATGTTGGTACTCTTATTCACCATCTTTATGCTAAGCTAAGAGCCTGCTGGCTGAGAGTGATATGAATCTTCTCATCTAACTCTCAGGAGGAAAGCACAAAATGTCGAAACGTTCCTTCAAACTTGGCTCAACCATTACATACGCTGCAGGGATTCCACTGGGAATTTGAGTGAAACCGTGAAGAATCCCGGCAAAAAAGTAGCAGACAACATAAAGATTTAGAGGTTTTTGAGTTGAAGCCAAATCAACTGCGAAAGTGAAAGAGAGTGAGTTCAGATTTCCTTGGCACTTAGTATCTTCGTTTGCCCACCTGTCACCGAGCTCGTGCACACACACACACAGGCACACACAGACACACACACACACACACACACACACACACACACACACACACACACACACACACATACACATACGGAGAGAGAGGTCTGTGATAATGACATAATTGTCCCGGAGCACACAGCCATGCAAATAGGGAAGATGGCTTGTGTTGCCATCCGTAGGTCTCTGCCATCTATTTCCATTATTCTAATGCACTGCTACTGATGACCTGCTCTCATACAATTAACAGTCAGCGAGTGAGAGAGTAAGAGAGAGAGAGAGAGAGAGAGAGAGAGGGAATGTGTGGTATTTGAGAAAAGTATTTTTCTGCCCTCATCTTTCTACCCTGATCTCCTGGCCTATTTTTAAAAAATGGCGTACCAGCTGTAACATATGGTAACTTTTCCACTCTCGCTTTTGTTTGACTTTTGTCATCTCTTCATCCATTCGTGGAGCCAGAATTTGAGCTTGCTGAACTTAGAAAAAAAGAATAAAAGGTGGAAATAGTCCTCACTCTCTGTCCACACTCTCCTCCGTAGTGTTTTCTGTGTCTCTTCTTGTCCCCTTGTTTTCTATGTGTGTGTGTGTGTGTGTGTGTGTGTGTGTGTGTGTGTGTGTGTGTGTGTGTGTGTGTGTGTGTGTGTGTGTGTGTGTGTGTGTGTGTGATCTTAGGAGAATGGGCTGTTGATTCTGGTCTGTTCCTTGGCTCCCCGTCTCATGGTCTTGGCCCAGGTCTGATCCCTGTGATTGGATCGGGGGGCTTTTGTGGTGGCTGATGGGACAGAATTAAGCCAAGTGGCACACACTGAGCACGCTCCATGGCGGGCAGATGGACGGAAAGTGAAAGAGCTGTGATTTCTCATTGTGTCCCGCCGTCTTTTGGGGTGTGTGTGATACCCCCAGAGCACATCCTCCATCCAAGAGCTCTATTCTCCAATCAGTGGCCACCGCTTCCTGGGTCCAGAGACACGCCTCTCCAAGATTTCATCTCTGTATCAGACCACAACTGGGTTGTAAGCAGCTTAGAGAAGAATAATGCAGGGCAAGATATAGCTGCTCAGTCTTTGTTTAAGGCTCTCTCAATGTGCCACACACCGACTTTTATCACATTATTTCAAGAGAGGAACTGAATTTTCCTGGTGTTTCTCCCACAAAAGTTTTTAGTTTTTTTTTATTTTTATTTTTTTAGTTAATTTGCATTTGTGCTTCTCGTACACATTTGTTCACACATGGATAATTTCGAAATATGGTGTTGTTATTTAAGTGAAGTCACTGGATCAGTGCACTTGCAGTTGTGTCCAGCTGTTGACAATGAGCTCGTATGCTCAAGAGATTTGAGAAGTAAACAGATGCCTAAAATGTCTGTTTAAACACATTCCAAAACCGATTAAAAAGATATAAAGGGGTTAAATGACTGAGGCAGTAAAAGTTCCCACAGATCATATTTAACCAGGAGCCACCCCCTGTGTCCAACCCCTGCAGCTTAGCCTCAATGGGATTTACGCCACAAGTGTGTGTAATAGTTATTTGACCCACTGGTTTTCTGTGCATACATATGTGAGTGTGTTTGGGTGAATGTGCCGATTACAGCAGATTACTTACACCCATGTAAAAACAGGAATTAGTTCCCAATAAGAACTGCTTAAAGGGCCTAAAAACGTCAAAGATAATCATTAGGCCAAGGGGAACATCACTCATTGCATCACGCAAACACCCACTCTCACCATTACACGTTAAAAAGGAGTAAATACCCCTGCCCCTCCTTTCTCCATCCCCTCCACCCTCCCGAAACTAGCAAACTGAGCTGGCTCCGGCGGCGCTTAACTGCTCCTCTGATCTGGACATTAGCGAGGGGGTTTCGGCGTTTTATTTTGAGGCGGGAAAATCATGTGAAAGGGCCTAAAAAGCCAGGAGTTCCAGCCAGGAAGGGTGGACAAAATGCTCTCCGTCCAGCCCATCCTCTGTCTAGGACTGATTCAGGCAGAACCTTTTGTCTCCTGTTCTGAGAGCTGAGCAACAACAGGGTGAGAGAGAAAGAAAGAGAGACCACAGGAGATAACAGTGGTAACATGGCGTCCCCAGTATGGGTTGAGTGATCTACTTAGAAGGGCCATGGCAGGCCTGGCCAGCAGAAGCCAGATAGATGCCTGAGCAGCCTGGCCGAGGACCAGACGCCCCTTTAAATCTGCTACTATGGCTAATCTCTAATCTGGAGATTTACTCTATCTGTTCCCCTCTCCCTCTGTTTCTCTTTCTCTCTCTCTGTTTCTACTTCTCCACATCTATAAATGGAGCAATCTGTGAGTATTTCAAAAATGCATTTATCCCCAAAATGTGTTATTTAAAGATGTTAATTCCCTGCACATCCCTTCTGGCTACCCGAGCCCCCCCCCCCCCCCCCCCGCCCCCTTAACCAAGCCCAACAACACACACACACACACACACACACACACACACACTCCCAATTTTTTGCAGATGGTCACATAATGCACAATCAGCCAAACAAGACGGCTGATTTTAGGGTGGAATGTTGGACTCCCTCTCTCATTGGAGGGCATCCTTGGTGGACATTGCTCGCTAGAAGCCATCAAATGTTAGCTGCATGAAGCGAGCCAGCACCAGTCACAACCAATGCTGAATCTTTCTTTAGCTGCACCAAGTTCCAGTCCAAAACATGGGAGTGAGGAAGAGCTCGTCTACTTGAAACAATGTAGTCGGTTCACAGAGAGACATGCTGAGTGCCTTGCATATACCAGATGATTACCTCGCACACCTTGCAACTAAAAAGCATTTCTTTGCATTGCAGTTCTCTTTATTTCCTATTTTAATGGCGTAGTTATTTGGTTGGTTTTCATGCTTGGTTTCCTTTACTGCCAACAAAAGCACCTTTCCCCCTAAAGCACTCAACACATGGCAGTCTTGAAACTTGCATGATGAAGACATGATGTGTCATAATAATTAGGAGGTGGACAAAAGACCTGCTGTTTAACATGGAAATTTATGCAGTCCCCTGTGTTTTCTGTGACACTAAATTCTAGCTTTTCCTTTTATTTATTTATTTATTTATTTATTTATTGTTCATCCAAGTCTGGAGTCGTTCAATTCATTTTCATTGTCCCTCCATCGAGGACGGGTTCACTGATGATGTTCACTGACACTAATGTGACACAGGTCAAAAGAGGAAGGGTTCCACCTAATGTGCATCTTCCTCTCTGTCCTCCTCTTCGCCACTGCCAAAAAAACAATGCTTCCCTCCTCCCTCTTCACCACTTCCCCATACTTAGGCCCTCGCAGCAATTACGCCCAATCACAGGGCTTCAAAAGGAAGCAACCAGGGCTTGTTTGTGCCTCTGCGGTCATTAAGAGGGGGGCGAAGAAAGGAATTAATGACTTAATTGAGGAGGAGAGAAAAGGGGGAAATCACACAGACTCTGGGAGCGGAGGGGAGAGTATGAATGGGGCGCCTGGAACGCTCCTGGAGCAGGGGATTGTGGGATTGCTGAAGTGTGTCAAGATTTTGGTCGTCCTCCAGAGCAGATGGCGGCTTGTCGTTCGCATACCATCTATTCTCCTCTTTGTCAACCCAGAACGGCTTCTTTTGTTCCTCCCCATTGCTTTGCTGCAAAAGTTCATGGGTAGAGAGAAGAAGAAAAAAAAACACAACAAAACTGAAACACTGGTCCAGTTTGCTCCAGATCAACAGTCTCAACGTCTCTCTCTCTCCCTCCCTCTCTCTCTCCCTCTCTCTCTTTCTCTGTCTCTCTCTCTCTCTCTCTGCCTCCCTCCTAAAGTTTTGACCAAATCAGAAAGGATGCTGTGTCTAAAGTGCTGGTGTGCCAGGCTTGGCATGTTGCTATTCATTCCTCTCTAATGTGGCAGGGTCCCCCCACTGCCAAGCCTCCGCTCCTGCTCCACAGACTCCTGATTACTGTGGATAAACACGCAGGAGGAGATCCCCCTCCTCTCCTCTATCCACACCAACTGAGACTTGAGAGATATGCTACCTCCAGGAAATTCTGGCTCGGCTAGCTCTCGCAATTTCTCTTCCCATCCAAGATTTCAAAACGATAAAGTAATCAGGAGGAAGCTGGAAAACAGCTTGCTGACTGTTCAACACGGCCCACACCTCTGAAATTTTCCTCTTTAATTGTTGCATAAAAAATGTGAAACAAGGACGGACGTAGCACTGTTAAGCCCCAGGGTCGACAGAGCTGATGATAGCAAGCTGAGGGGCTTTAAACAGTTTCCTTTTTTCTTTTTTCTTTCATGTGTCCTGATTCCTGGAAGCATTCCTTCTGTAAACAGCAACTGAAAAAACAACTGAGGCTTATTTGGAAAATGGCAAGCACCTTTGCAGGGCTGAATAATTAATGTATGCTAATGCTAACAATGTATTAGTTATTCAAATGTGATCCTTTTAGACAACAGCACTGTTTACCCTCTATTACTCCCTCTGATCGTCCACTCCAAAAGGGGAGCACATAAAGAGAAGAAAGCAAAGGAATAGAGGAGAGATGAGTGAATGTGACACTAGCAGATACCAGCCAACACAACAAAGAAACACAGTGAGATTAGCATGACAGAGAATACTAGCGCTTCACACATTAATATACGACATGAACTATAGCCATAACCTCAGGGGCCCGATGCAATATGCATCTCCTCTACCTCCTCCTTCAGTCTTCCTCTCTTCACATCTCTCTGTCATTTCTTTCCCTCTGTTTTTTTTCTCCACTCTCTCCAGTCTTTTCTGTTCTTTGCCCGTCTCCTCTCCTTCTCTTTCCCACCCCTCTGCTCTTTCTCAGTAGACGTCTGAAGGGCCCTTCAGTCCAGAGCAGATGGGGACTGGTCTTACCCAGGGCAGGGGCCACTGTGTGGGGAGGAGGGTGGCACAGGAGGAGAGGAGAGGGCTCTCTGTCTGGAGGATGGAAAGATGGTTATGTGTCCGCATGCTGGGAGAAGAGGGCCTCCCATTGATAGATTAAGGACCAGGTTGGCTGTACTTGAGAACTATGGTTCTCTATCGCAGGAGGTGAGACTCGAGAGCCAGGTCACGCATTAGCATGTGTTTTGTTTTCAGCTAGGTTGTCCCAGAGTCCGTTACTCAGTTGTATCACTAACAACCAGGGGGATGGAGAGGACGGTAAACCCACCGTCTTGTTTGCTGTGCAGTATTTACTCAGCGTGTTAGGCTTATGTAAAGTATGTAAATCTTTGTAACACACATTTATAGTAGACAGGTGATTGGTTAATGTTGCTTCCCACTGCTACCTATAAATATACTGTATGATGTCAAACTTTGTTAACACATCTGTAGCTATAGTATTAACTATAATTTATTTAAACTAAACTGTAAAGAGAAGTTTAGCTGATTATGAACGATTATTGTGACGAGACCATTCCCCATTATATTTTTGGCCACAGTAATCGTACTATGAAAATTTGAACCATGTGCATCCCTATTATCAGTTTGTCTAAATTGCACTGGATAACATACCTTGTCATCTTGTCTGAATCCCTGTTGCTCAGACAGGCAGCCTGGATCCAGTGCAGGCAGACTCTGCAAGTACTTATAGATACTACTCTATAGAGAGGTAAATACATTGAAAGGTAACTGCAAAAAAAAAATATGAAGTGAAAAATGGGGTTGGATTTCATAAAAAATCTCAAGGATTATAACTTCAAATGAATGGTAGCAAAAAAAAAAATCATTTATGTTTAATGCAGATTGACGACAAGACTGAGTGTCACAAACAGATCTTCTGGATCTGTTTGTGACACTTGCAACACTGGAGAAATTAGACAAAATAGAGGCTTTACTTTGATAATTTAAATGAAATTATGTTGTCTTCAGGAAGGTTAGTTCATAGATAATCTATCAATTATGTTTGCATTATGGATATTAGAGTTGGAGTTTGTGTGTCTGTAATTTAGGAACTTTTTTTTTTCCGGAATTGCACCTGGAGGTGTGGCTGTGAATGAACACACTTCTCAACCAAATGAAGAAATCGATAAACACAATTATACGCAGAGAAATAAGTGTAGGCACTTTGTTTATTACAACTTTGGTCTTATTTTTGTAGTTCTAGCCACCGTTCCTATTACAATAACTCACCAAAGTAATTGCTAAAATCACACAACAAGTTGGAACGCTTGTGTTTCTAGTCCCATCAGACTTTCCACATTCTAGCAGTTGACTTGGGCAGTACAATCTTATTACTACTGATAGGAATGATGACAAAAACTACAAGAAGAAATCAAAATTTCCCTCTTAGGAGTAACAGAATTTCACCAAAACTTCCTATTTCCTAATCCTATTAAAAGTTGTTCAAACCCACATCACTGGCCAACTATATCTTTCAAAATTAACCTCAACATTAGGTTCTCCATGTAATCAAAATTCAAATATATTTGCATGAATGAAACATGCCTTAGTGGCTGGGGGTGTGTTGAGCGGCCACAATATCTTTTCAAGGGTTTTCAAAACATATTTTCATGCCAGCTCCCATCCATGAGTCACTTTCATTAGCAAGTCAGCGACGCTAAGACCGCCTGAAGCAAGCTCCTCAAGGTGATTCAGTCTGGGAATGTCTTTGAATCTCCCTGAAGCTACTCCTCCTGCCGGCACAAAAGATCAATGTGTCTGCCAAAATGCAAGCACAGTTCAGTTTACCCCCGCCCCTCCTCATCAAAGATGGGCTTGAATTAGGTGCAATTAAGGTGTTTCAACAGGCACCATAAAACAAAAACCACATCATAGGGGAGCCGTGGCTTCACCATTACCAATAATCGCCCACTAACTTCACACATTGTCACTCAGCAGCAACAAGGTCAAAGATGTGAAGCTGACCTGTTTTTTAAAAAACGAACATGCCAATCACGACAACAGTAAAATCCCACTAAGGGGCTGTAAAACAAAGTAATTTATACACTGAAAGCTATAGACCCCCTCCTCCATTTCCCTTTTTGATAATGATATCAGTAATAGAGTCTTTTGTTTGATAATGAGAGCTGCTATTTCTGATGGGGAATAATAATACATGGCTATTACAGTTTCATCTGTTGGGATTGAATGAATAACAATGCTTTGTGAGTCTATTCAGCGTCACACTAAAACACACACATTCTGTATGTCTGTAATTGTGGGGTTAATACTGAAGTGGCCGGCCACCTCGGTCAGGCAACATGCAGAGGAAAGCAAAGGTCCTTGGAGTTATTGTTACAGGTGAAACAATGAAGTCGATTTGGAGTGTTAATCATACGCTTTCGTCCAGCATTAAAGTCCTGTCTATGTTCACCCTTTGATGAGACTGTTTTGATGCTAATTGTACAGTGGAATAATAATTAAGTTAATGACATGGAGCTCTTTGCGTGTGATTTAAGAGAACATGTTTGTGGTGCTGGGGAAGACTGGCACTTGTAATGACTGACCAGTCCTCACTGTTTACAAAAGTTGGAGAGGTTGAGATCACAATTCTCTGAGATAGTTATAGTTTAAATCTTGCAAATGGTACATTAAGGGAATCTTAATGTTTTAGCACATACTATATAAGAAAGATTCAGACAGTAAATCTGCTCTGAAGACCCCTTTTTAAAGTTGAATCATGACCAGTTATATTTTTTGTGCTAGAATTTGTGAGAATGAAAAACCAAAAGACAAAAACTCTGCATCACACTGACAACTTTCTGCTGCTCCTGCTGCCTGCCAACTTCAATGACTCCAGCTGCAACTGCCAAAACACTGATTCACAATCTGACAAAACGGGATGATGACAAAAAGTTCATTCTTAACTCAAAACACTGTGCCGATGCTTGAGATAGAATTTCTCTCCTTTGTGGGATGGATGATAATAGGTGAAAACAAAGAAGCGGGGTGTAAAATGCTTCAGCTGAGCGTGATTACAGCTGTGGCCATCATTAGGCAGCCTCTTTAATGTAATTGATGGAGTGGATTCTCATAGCAGACCTCAATAGACTGGGCAGGGTCTCCTCGTTTATTTGGACTCATCTGCATTTGGTCTGTGTGTGTGTGTGTGTGTGTTTATGTGTTTATGTGTGTATGTGCACATGCAGGCATGAGGTAGAGCCAGAGTGTGCAATAATTACGACTTCACACTCTTCAGACACTTAGAGAAAAGAGCAAAACAAAGCGCAGTAATCAGTGTGTGTATGCGTGTACGTGTGTGCGTGTGTGTGTGTGTGTGTGTGTGTGGGGTTTGGTACATTCTAAGTGCAATTGTGCAAATGTGGTCTCAGTGTCTACATGTGTTTGCGCGCATACGCTTGTGTGAATGTGTGCACAGCTACTGAGTCCCATAAGTGCGTGTGTGTATGTGAGAGAGAGAGGGAGAGAGACTGTTTGCATTTGCTCAAGGATCCTGACCCTTCAGAAATGACACGTTTTCTCTATCTACCCCATCCTTTCCCCACACATTAGGTGCTTACAAAAGACAGAGCACTAATGCATCATCTAATTGGCCTAGGCTCCTGCCTCTGCCTCTCCCTCCATCACTCTATTAGCTCAGTAATTACCCATATGCCTCGGCGAGGCGGGCGTCCAGATAATGGCCGCCTCAAGGGCCCTTGAGCGCGGCAGAGAGGGGCCGCAGTCTGTCGCCGCGGGAACACAGTAAGCTCTCCAAACTATCCCAACACAGTACTGGGAAAAACACAATGGGGAAGGAGTTTGGCAACTTCACACCCCCCTCCCTCCCCCTCCTCCCCCCACCCGCTCCCAAAAAAAAGAAAAAAAAGTTATGAGTTGAGGGACTGGAGATGCAAATTGGGGGCTGTTCAAATTGGATGTTGTCTATTAAGCTAATGTGTCTTTCTGTGTGTGAATAAACCCCAGACATACTTTTGCAGTTCTTTAAAGGTGAGGCAGGAATTGTTTCACATCTGTCCTAATATCACATCCACATTAAATGATTTGATAGCTCACAATTTACATTCAGTGCCAATGCAGGAAGTGGTGTGCTTTATTGTAGGGAACCAGGTTGGGGTTTGGGGTAGTGGATAGGTGAGTAGTGCGTCAGCCTTTGATAACACAAGGGGCTGCAATGGTGGAGGTGACGCTTCAGATACAGGTGAGACATTAAGTAGGACCCAGTTTGAGTAACAGATCCAAAAGATGAGACGTAGTCAACTTTTTTTGCCAGACATTTGATGGAGCCCTCTGCATTGACTTTACTGACTGGCCTCATTCAAACAATTCATACAGTTAAATTCAGTCTGGATGCAACTTTGCGCATCCTGTCACAAACCTGCAGTCAACATTTGACTATAATGATTATATTTTCCTAACCTTAAGGATACTATAGTTGACATGCACATATATTGCAGAAACGATGAAGGTGAAAAATGTTGGCATTAGAAGGAAAAAGCGCCAGTGAGTGTTTTGCAAAATCTTCCAATGTCATTTGGTGATATGATTGAATACTCATACCGAGACTGATTGATCACTGTAATCATTCCTGCTCTCCATACTGGCCTATACTGACTCTCCTTCTGTGGTTTGATTTGGCCAGATATGAGAATATCTTCATCCTGGTAAACTACCAGGTTGAATCCTTCTGCCGAGGTTAAGCAAAAAAACACTGTGTGGCAAAGTACAGAGAGGGAAATTTGCACTACACAAAACACAAATTCTGGGAGATATCCACTTGATCTGAAAACTCAGAAGAGTACTGAAGCCTCACGTTAACTGAACTTTAGAATTAATTTTTGTACAAAATGTACTGTGTATTTTGTCCCTCATCTCTTATGCTGTAACCATACTGTTATGTATAGGAGGAATGATTACAGCAACCTTTAACTCTTAAAGTTAGGCATTTGTGTAGTGTGTCAAGATTGAAAATATCTAAACCTTTCCTAAAACTAAATGCACTTTCTCTTTTCTCTTGTCCTCTTTCTGCCATTCTCTCTCATATCCATATCGCCCTCAATCTGACATCCTTTGAAAACGGAAATCATAATTCTCCAATCTTCAATCTTCAGCCTCTTAATTGAAATCACATAATCTGCCTCAGAATAGAACTGGCCGGCCTCATCCCATCCCCAAATGACACTTCCAAAAAGAGTAAAACAAAGAGCTTCTTAAATAATTCCCTTGCTCTCAGCAGCATATAATATGGATTACAGAGCGCTCTGCCTCTTTCTCTCTCCACCTCCCACTCTTACTCTTGCTCCCTCAATCTGGGATATGGTCTCATCCCTCCATCCGATCCCATCCCATCCACCCAAGGCAGATTTTGTGACACTCAAGCTGACCAGGCAGCATTATCTGTTTTTAAAATCAGATAAATATATAAATAAAGCATCCAGCAGTAATGCTAATATATGCCCTAAGAGGGTCTAAGGCTTCAGATCTGTGGACTTAATCTGGGTTTTGGGGAGGTATCTTCCCTTGGCCGTTCAGAGATTTGCGAGATCACTGTCAGTCCTGGGCCGGCTGAATTATCTTTGCGTATTGTGTTAATCTGTCGGCCTGCAGATTGTGGTAGACTAAGGTTCAAGTGGGAAGGATTAGGGGAGATCTGAGCAAAGCTGATGCAGGCAGCCTTCTCAAAAACGGCCCATGCGTTCGGTCCCCTCCGCGGGTTTTTTTGCACACTGACCAGAGGGACCACTGAAGTATGGTCTCTCACTCTCTCTTGCTCTCTCTCATACACACTCACACACAAAGATACACACAAATCTCCACACAAATCCACCCTCTCCATTCCAGATAATTCCCCTCTTAAAATCTCCCCTCAGACCAACCACTGCGAGTGCAGGACCCAAAATGCAAAAACCAGTGGCCATGCCCACTCCACAAATCCCAAAACCTTTTAGAGCTACTTGACAGAGAGAAATCCATCTGGAGAGGATATCCACTGTCCATTACTTAGAGACTAATGTCTAGTTTTAACTCAGCAGTGTTTATTTACATCATAGCATCTAAATAAAGCACATTTTATGCCTCAAACTCACCCCAGTAATACCTTGTTAAGATGCCTCTAACACACAGCCAGAACATAGACAAGGTTTGTAACTTTGTTAATTGTTCGTTGTCAGTTCAATAACCCAGCACTTTGTGTCGGACTCTCCATGATTATCTCTGGAGAGTGATAAAATCACTTCAGGTAAATGAGTGATTGGACTGGAGGACCGCTGAAGTACAACTTAGCAGTCCTTTAGCAGCTTCTGTTTGCTAAATGGAGCCATGGAGTTGGGAGGATGAGGAGGCTGGAGAGGTCAGAGGGGTCCATATGGACCAGCAATTGGACGACTCTCGGAGGGACGAGCAACCAATCACGTTCTTCACAAATCCTCGACCCTGGGACCCGGAGATCCAGCAGGAGAGCTGGGATTTCATTTCCACCAATCACTTGGCTTCAATGAAAGCTAATTGAACAATTCTAATCTCTCAAATCGTTTTATTTGGTTTAAGTTCTCGGTGACAGAAATAACAGTGGTGGAGGTGCACTTGTCTTTATGGAAATGTAAGAAAAAATCTCTTTCTGGTGGAGATCATTAAGTCGTCCAGAGCAAACGGACTGCTTCAATTCTTAGGAAAACACGAGGAATAAAAACGGACAAGTTGCTTCAGCTCTTGCACCAAATCACATGGATAAAACTGGGGGAAAAAATGTATATCACAGAGTAATGTACAAATTTATATATAATGTACCCTCAGAAACATCCGGGTTGTTGCACACAGACTAATAAGTCCACTCACCAAGACACAGAAAAAGATTGTTCACGGTTGCATCTACACAGTTTAATCAACCAAATGTCTTCGTTTGGGTTATGTCTCATAACCCTGCTTTATTAGAGGCAGAATCTTCTGGGCCTTTCTGCCTGCGTTGATAAGGTTAATAGGTCTCTAATATGGTAATTGTGTGGTC
Source organism: Seriola dumerili (assembly GCF_002260705.1). Lineage (NCBI taxonomy): Eukaryota > Metazoa > Chordata > Actinopteri > Carangiformes > Carangidae > Seriola > Seriola dumerili. Next base: position 12,716,450 of record NW_019174280.1, read on the forward strand.
AGGGAGGAAGGAGACCAAAAAATTTTAATTAAGGAGCGAGTGGCTTTTTTTGTCTCCTCACTTCGTTTGTACTCTGGCCCTTAAATTATCTTCCAAATATCAAGACTTCCAGAGCGGTTGTTTTGTCATCTCTCCAATTAAAACAAGCGGATGGGCGCAGGAAGTCGCTAGCTAATTTCTTTTTGCGTTTGTGATCCATGAGCGAGCAATAAGGACACTAATAAAATCTGATTAGCAGTAGCCACAGAACTCCTTGATTGATTCTTGTCCGATATTGTTTTCCACAAATGTAATTAGGTTCCACTCAGGATACTAATGTTGCTCCTCATTTCATGACTATGGCATCAGTTTGCTCTTATAATACTCTTCACTAAATCTTCTATAATTACCACCAATCATTATTGTCCTCCTTTTTTCTAAGAAATACATTTTCTAAACAAATCCACTTGAAGGAAAAATTATTAAGCAGAAGAGAGTGGCAATGTGAAGGAAATACATGTAAGTCTGGCGGAGGATGTTACAAAGAAAAACAAAAGCTTGATTAGCATTAATGTCAAACAGTTAAAGCAGGAGTATTCATAAAGGGAAGGATCTTATTAGCTGGAGAAAAACAGAATGAGATGGACCATTTCTCGGCTGCTTAAGCCTCAGGATTACTCAACCTTTGGTGGCGGAGAGGAACAATGTGGCTTTTAAAAACCCATTTTGGAGAGAAGCGTCTGGTTGACAATTATATGCCTCTAAGCTGTTTAATAGGTGGTCGGGAGAGGTCTTTAAGATCCTCATTCAGGACTAGCGATCTGAGCTGCGTTGTTTGAGGCATCTCAGTGCGTGCGTGTGTGTGTATGTGTGTGTGTATGTGTGTGTGGTGAGTATGGGGGGTATGAGAAGGGTTTTAGGAAGAGACTGACACAAGAAAGAGAGAAAGGACAGGGGGAGAGGGAGAGTTTTAAGCCTGCTAAGCAGATCAGTGTCTTTTTGTGTGGTCAACAGAGGCACTTGAAACTTTCTGTGAGCCCCAGCTGTCTGGAGCTAATTCTTCCTTTTTGTTGCTTTTGTACAGAGATGAAGAAGGGCATATATGAAATACTTACAAAGCTTTTTTTTTTTGTGCTTCTTCACTTGTTGAAATATTTTACTGGAAAAATGTTACATACCAAGGGATGAGGGTCCATGAAACGGAGGGATCAAGAAAATCTAAAGATGCGATGAGTAATATTATTCATGAAACTTCTAAAGTGAGGTGAAATCTAAATTAACAGATAAAATGTTAACTGTTTCTGACCCCCTTTGACTCCTTAAAGCAGCCTGTTTGTGTTTACAGATTGATTTAAAAAAAAAAAAAAAAAAAAAAAAAAAGAGAAACAGTCAATAATCTGTTTTCCCAAACGATTTTTAATCACCCTTTCAAATATTTGTGCCGTCGCTTGTGTGGAGTCGTGTCCTTTAGGATTTGAGATGGCCACAAACAACAGGAGAAAAAAAAAAAAAAAAAAGGCACCGCCAGAAAAAAGATCAACAAACAGGCGAAGCATAGAGACAGAACAGTTTGAGGATGAACGCTGCTAATCCTGACCTCGGCTAATGCTAATGCAAATGCATGTTTATCAAATATGTAATCGACATTAGTTAGAAAAACAAGGATCTGCCAGCACTCTGCTCTTTGTTCCGTGATTGTGGAAGAGGGAGATTAAGATGGGCTTTAGTGATGCTCAGATGGAAGGAAGGAGAGCGGGATGGAGGAACGGCTGGGTGCACTTATGCTCGCAATCAAGAAAAGAAGTGAACCCTTGCAGCTGAGTCTACGCCTCGTTTTCATTTGTGTAAAGAGGAATTCCATCCAGCCAGGGTTAATTTAGGCACCTGATTTTGTTTTAGCTTTAACATGTGTCTTTTGACGAAAATGTAAAATAGTTTTGTTAGACCTTTGTATTTTTGTTAGCTTAAATCTAGTTTTCACAACAGTGAAGTTTTAGTCTCACTTTAATGCAATTTTAAGTTTGAGGCTACAGCTGTTGACATTTTGAGAAATAAGTTTATCTGCTTTCTGGAATAAAGTTTGCCTGACTCTGTCCAGAAGAAATAAAATCCACCTACCAGGACCTCTAAACTTCCCTAATTAATATGTCTTGTTTAAGTGGTGAAACTCAGTGAAGTTGCTAGTCCCAGCCAAGAAATACTCCAGCACACAATCCCACATAAAGTAGTGAACTGTGGTTTTTACGCTTTGTTTTGTACCAATAAAACAGGAAGTGTTGTGAAGATACGTTAACAACCTGCTAGCTGTAGCTTTATGATTAGCAGACAGATACAAGAGTGTTATCTATCTCATACTTCCCAAAATGCTGAACTATTGACTTCCTCTAATACGGTACCTATTCCTGCTAGCAACATGAAAGCTAGCCAACTGAACTGATCAGCACTTGAATCTTTATTTACATTGCATACATTTGATGACATTGCTCCCTACAGTTGTGTGTGTGTGTCCCGTCTCAGAAAGACAAACTCTGCTGGCAGTGTAAAGGGAGTTAGTTGCCTTTTTTAGCAGGTGTAAAAAAAACCTGCTTATAGATGCTAAATTTGGTGTAAAAAGGGTCTTATTGGTGTAAGTCGAGCTGCTAAATAAACCTTTTTTCGCATGTGGTGAGGATATTTTTTGTACTCAGAAGGATACAGTGTGTCATTCCACAAATGCATGCTGATAGCTGAATTTGTAGAAGACGTTAACAGTATTTGTCCATTCTTCCGTATGTCATTTTAGCATTTAGCTTAACTTTTAAACCAAAAGAGTATATTTAATGTTTTTAGAGTGAGAATAAGAATAAAGTTGTTTGTCACTGTTTGCACAGTTTGGCTACATTTTACATTACACGTCACACGCCCTGCTGTGTTACACGGGAATTGGTTGGGGAGTGTTGTCAGTGGTGTTGCGGGGCAGTTTTTGTGGTTAAATGTTTACAGGGTGACACGGGGGCACAAGTCTTGCCAGTGTGTGCCTCCCCTGGGCACCCGTAGTAACAGAGGTAACCTATTTTCATTGGCAAGGTTGAGCAGTCACACGAAGTCTGTGTTTGATTGCATTGGTCCTTTAGGTCCTCTTACCTTGCTGTCTCTATCTCTCCTTTCTCATCTTTTATCTTCCGTTTTCTCTTACATGTCTACACTCTAAATCTTCTTTTTCTCCCTTGTCTCCATGTTTCCTTATTCCTTCTTGGCCTCCTTTTGCCTTCTATCCCTCCATCCTTCTTTCGCTCCGTCGACTGTCACGCAGGGATAAAGGAGAGGTCTTGCTGTGCTGTGTGTTTGCCTGCTTGGTTGCAGGGTTTGTTGTTAGTAAATGAGGTCATTAGAAGACACTCTGACCTAACCAAAGGCATTTGTTCTGAGCGCTGTATTTCTTTTACTCTCATACTTCTCAGTATAAATATACACCTTTGATGGAATGGCCAGATGCATGGATCTTTACTGTGTCATTATATCACCCAACAAATTAAGGTGAAATATTCCTTTCCATATTCATTAGATACAGAGAAGTTAGTCACTAACAACTTCAAATCCGTTTACACCCAGTCTTATATCTGTTCAGTATTTATTCTGTTTTTCCTGCTTACACTTGTGATCACTTTAACACGTTATCTCTCTCCTTATCTCCATCCTCTCCTGACTTCTCCCATTGATGTGTTGGAAACTCTTGTAGCAGGGTGACACCTCCAGGCGAGCCTCAGGGCCTTTGGGTGTTCTCTCTCTGTGGCATGTAGCCAGATCCCTGATGACACCTGTGAGCCTTGGCAGAGCTCCTGGTTTACAGTAGCTGTTAGCAGGTTTTTATGTCAAACAAAACACCAACACAATGTGTTCTCTCTCACTGTACCTCAACAATTCCCCACCCCCAAATGACTCCAGCCCACTTTCTCCTGCTCTCAAAAGTGGCTACAGCTCTTTCTGCAATCATATGCTACTGTAAACACTGCCAGTGAATCAGTCTTTTTCTCGCCATGTCAACGGGTTTTAATTATCAGTGAATGTCAAGGATGTCTGCAGGGTCTACCTCATTCCTCTCTGAGCCAAACCCATTTCTTGTGTTGTGTAACATTGTCCACCATTGTCCGAGCGCACTCATAAACATACTTCATACGCAGCATCTCTGAAGTGTATTCCATTGTTCCTCAAGTGGGGAGACGAGTGTTGCTGCTCTCCAAATGGACATTGGCGCATCTCCTGAAACAATACGGTTCCCCCACACCACATCACTCACATGCGTTTAAAAACGCCAGACCTTCACCACTTACGCCTGGAAAGAAAATTACCTGAGCACAAAGCGGGAGCTCTTGTCTACACCCTAAAATACATCATAGCACTCTTGTCATTGCAAGTGGAGGGTCTATTATAAACAATTATTTTAGCCCTTCACGGACAGTTTGGTCTTTGTGATGCATTGTGTTTTTGAGCGAAGAAGTATAGGCAGTAATCAATGGAGGAGCCGTACGGTCAAGGTAAGGCTGCCGGGTGATCTAAACACATACGTACGTGGGAGGGAGAGGGAGGATGCTGTGCCTGAGATACTGATGTATGATGTATGCATAAAGGCTGATTATTACACAGCCATAGATAATACTCGTTTCTGACTGGCTGGCAGTTGTCTGTTAAAATCATATAATAGGACACTTCAAGCATAGTTTCCGGTTTAAGTTTATCCACTGTAACAGCTGTGCACATGGTATATTACTATAAACTTCAGGTAACCATGTACCTGGTGACACCTGTACCTTGTGCCAAAGATCTCACTGGTTATATGTCCCTAACCATGGGTTAAACTGACTACAAGCAAAATGCAAAAAATGGATTGGACAATTTAAACCAAGCTTCTCTTTTTGCTGGTGGTAAGTGGCCAGGGTATAAGCACAGTAATATACTGAGGCTGGCTCTGATATCATAAATAATTGAAATAATGGAGTTCTTCATTTATGCCTCATCCATTACTTTTGTATTCCAGCTCTTGTAGTATAACCGTAGGAAATGTGTTAGACATGCTCCTTAGGTACGTGTTCACCTAAGTATGACCTGTCTGTGTTTTTGTGCCTGTATGTGTATTTACATTACACATGCATATTCACAGCTGTGCAGCAATTTCTGCAGAGATACTATAGATTGGTTGTTGCCATTAGAGTGCATATACTGTAGCTGCCGCCTAGTGTGTGCAATTTATGCTCTTACTGCTAATGGAAAAGCAGTATAATTACAAAGTATACTAAGTATTTGCTTAAGACTGTCAGATACTTTCATCAGAGGAAACAAAAAAACAGCTTGTGGACATTTCTACAGCTGAAAAGGGCTGATTATAATCTCAAGAGGTCAAGCTAATGGCCTTGCACAAGCCCTTTTCTTGGCACCTTTCACATAAGCATCCTGCAAAGTTTTTGACCCATTGTGGTGCTATAGAGCCATGTTTTGATGTGCTGCTTTGTTTGAAATGAAACTCCACAAGGCTTTAATCAGATTGTGTCATACTCAGGTATTGGTTCTTTGAAATATAGGAGAGAAATGGGCAGAACAAAAGACACATATTATAACAGGTCACACACTCACAATTGTCCCATGCTGACAGAGTTTAATCTAAACCACAGTATCGCTATTTTGATGTGTTTTATTTTTGTCACACAAAATGAGAGGTAACAACAGAAAATAACATAATGTTAAAGAAGTCTGATTTCTTACATGTTCAGTTTATATAAAGTTGTATTTTTACATGAATTTTATTTATCTATTTCAGTCAGTCCATATTTGACATATAATTTAAATTTATTAAGAAAACATGCAAAATGTGAGGTGATCAAACATAGCTATGAGAAGTGCCTAAGGGTGTGATAAAATATGGAAAGAGAAAGAAGGACGGAGATAAGAGACAAAAAGCGAGAAACAGAGGTGTGAGACGTGTGGGTGGACACTGTGCATGGTGACAGTAGGCACAGGGGCTTAATGAGAGGTGAGCCAGAGGAGAAACAGAGCAAGGACAGACAGAGAGAAGGTAGCAGGGAGAGGGAGAGGTGAGAAGGAGGGAGTGAGTGATAGATGGTGCAGCGGGAGAGGGGGAATAGAGGAAGAGAGGGAGGACAGGACTTTGGAAAACAGAAGCAGTAAACAAAAAGCCAAGAATAGAGTCCAGGTGTGAAAAGTGAAGGAACGGGTGAGAGAGACAGGGATAGAGAGGACGGGATAGAGGAGAACACTGAAGGAAGAGCACGGCAGGGTCAGCAGGAGTTATCCTCCGAGTTAAAGGCATGAACCAGACTGCAACAGAAAAAATACAAAGAGGAAAACCAAAGTAGATGTGAAGAAATACTGAGGGTTTTTTAAAAATGTTTTCTATGAAAATCATGATAAAACACTGGAAGACATGTTTACAGTGTTATGAAATACTTCACAAGTGGAAAGAGTTATAAAAATATACAATGCAGAGACTGAGCAGCAAGCAATAATATAAGTTAAAATAAGAACGATAAGCATATCCATGCGATCCATTCCTTCATCCAACACTTTAACCTCTGACGGAGAAGGTAAAATAAAATGGTGCATCATAGCAAATAAGCTACGGTAGCTTCTTCCATTTTGGATTCTCCAGCTCTCTGTCCCCTCAGTTCAACACTGTAAAGACAGATTTGGTCAGTGATGCAAATTCAGAGGTCAAAGTTGAGGTCAACACAAAAAAATTTTGATTCCATTTGAATTAATTTCAAAATGTTGTTATTTTAGCTGTTGAAGTGACCAGGCCTTATTCCTACTGCTGCACTATTTACAAGCCTAGCCTACTAGACTGGATAGCTTTATTCCTAAAATCTTGAACTTAAGTAAACACTTTGAAGAATGCTGATTAAATCAACATTTTGGGAATTTGGGTGCCTTGAAAAAAGAAGTTTCATACAGAGCAAATGAACAGAAAACACAAGGGTGTCTCTAAACAAAGAAACCCACTCCTCAGACACAAAGGAAAACAAGGAAGGGGACAAACAGAAACTTGGCTCTGTCCCAACTTGTGAAGGAGTTTGGGACAGCACCACGTTTCCCCCTCTCCACACCCCCCTTCCACCTCCACCGTCCCCCTATAAAGGTGATGTATGGCCAGGGGATGGATGTGCCCTTGTCAGAGCCCTGTGTCTGAATATGCTGATGGATGGAGGGATGGAGAGGAGAAGGCGAAGGAGGAGAAGGAATGTGGTGATGGGGAGATGACAATGATGAAGCATGGGTACGTCACACCACCAAATCTCAGACAGCTGTTTAGCGGCGGGGGCTAACACTCTAAGTGTGTGTGTGTGTGTGTGTGTGTGTGTGTATATAGAGGGTGTAGGGGACAGGGGACACATATGTGGAGGAGTCTGCACTGTGCTTCTCCGTGTGTATTTATAGAAGAGAACATAAAGGATGTGAAAGAAAAACTTCTGTTTAGTTCCCCTAAACATAGTCTCTATTTTCTGTCAGACTCTATTGCCTCAGTTCAGGAGAGGGGCAGCATCTCCTATCCATGTCTCATGTCCTTCAAGGCCTGGCTGTAGCCTCAAGGCAAGCCTCAGGCTCCAAGGCTTCCCTCAGTGTGGCAGGATACCAGATCGGACTCAGACACACACAGCTGTGGCCCAGGGGCCTTCGCTCCTCCCAGAGAATGACACTCAAACTCCCCAGAGCCATATTTAAGTGCAACACTAAGTGATTATGAGTGTGTGTATAAACTGTATCTGTGTGTTTGTGTGTGGCTGTGTATGTGACTTTTAGCCTGCAGCCAGCAGGCATTCAAGGGCCCTTTCAAATTAGAAATTGGGGGGGGGGGGATTAGCCGATTTCCCCTCGGAGCCTGGTGGGTTTCTGAGCAAGGACTCTGGGAATATCAGGAATATCTGTCACAGTGGAACACGGCAGAACATCACAGCAGCAGGCATATATCACACAGCTTGTTCTGCTCATCATCTGGCCACAGGTTACACTGTCTGAGTTTTACTGACTAACAACGAGTAGAATACAACAGAACAGAATATAATACACTGTGGCAGTCAGGATTAAGTAACAAATATGTGCTCTGCTCTACTGTCCATGAATCCCTATCAGAGGTTCTATGCACAGGGGACAAAAAAAGAGACTTTTAAAGGAGCATTTCTGTGTAGTTTCCTTGTAGCTAATCCAGAGGGCTAATTTCTGTGTTTACTCTTGGTCTGATTCAAAGACAAGCATTTAAAATGATCTATGGAATAAGTTCATTTTTGCTCAAAGGCCAATTGAGGTTCAAAATTACAAAAAAATTCATTATATGTAATCAATAGTATCACTTTGGCACACAATAAAAATTTTCTTCATCGCATACAAGGAACTGACAACTTCATGGCAGAGTTGGAAATGGTCTTTTCTCCTTCCCTCCAAGATAGTGGCACATTTGTCAAGAATAAACTTTTATACTGCAGATAGAAAGTATTTAAATAGTATCTGATAGAGTGTTTTATATATATACAAATCCCTAGTTTTAAGCCAGAAACAATCTAGTGTGTTACTGATATAAAACAAATGGCATGCACAAAATGCATCTGATAACATTCCTACAAGAGATTACATTGTAGGAGCTTGAGAGGATGAGAAAGGAAAGAAAAGGGCTGAATTGAAACATTTAAATAAAGTGAAATAGAGGGAAAGTTGAGGTGATGGAAATTAAGGGAGAAGTGTAAAAGGGGGAAAATTTTGCTAAATTTAATTGAGGACTGTAAGCGGGAGATTTTGTGAGGGGTATGTTGAGAAGAGGAGGGGTGAGGGAGAGGTCTGGCTTGGGACAGTGAACTGGAAGTGTGTGTGAGTGTGTGTATGCGAGTGTGTACAAAATGCACTTGTGACACAGAGCAGTATTGACAAGCAGGGCTGATGCCCCTGAGAAAACCTTCAGAATTCAATCTCATTGATTCCCACAGAGGAGTGGAGGACGCTGCCTCTGGTCCATACCCTGAGTCATTATACACACACGTGCACACACACACACACACACACACACACACACACACACAGACAGGCACACAAATAGTACAGTAAAGTGACACATTACTTACATTCATGCACTTTAAGCTTTTTCTCATAGAAGTGAAATGTGGAAATTCAGTATAAAAGAAGGAAGTTTTTACACATGGGTTTAAAAAAAAAAATCAATATTTTAAATCAAACTCACTGCAAATGTTTTACACAAGAAGTTTTATCTTTTCAACCATTCACAGAACCACCCCAGAATCTCTCTGAGTCCTCAGTGTTTTCATGCTGAGCACTAATCTGACTCATTTCTAAAGCTCCCACATGTAGGACTTCATTACACTGTTAATGGCTTTCTCTTTGTGCAAGTATGTCTGATAGAGTGAATGCATCCAGACGACTCATACATGCATGTGTCAACGTCGTGTGTGTGTGAGCGAGAGAGGAATTAAGAGCAGGAAGAGATTGTGGTGGGTGCTGAAGGGGTGGTGGTGGGAGTAGTGTTGGAGGGGAGTGGGGGGGGGTGGATGGGTGGCACAGAGTCCATGTGTTGTATGACCTTGGTCACTGCTGAGGGGACCTAGTTTCTTGCCAAGCCAATCAATAAGCTAAACAGGCGGAGGATGGCTATTTGGAGCATGGGAAGCCAAACTCAAATACTGATAGGTTATCTGCCTGTCCCAGCACCACTTCTGTGCAAATATTGGACCAGCACATTTTTCACGGTGACTTGCATTTGGAAAAAAAGAAAAAAAAAAAAGGAAGAGAGTCAGAGAGGAGCGAGAGGGGGAGCTGAGAACAGACATGGTTGAGTGGATACGTTGCAGAGGGCAAAATCTCCGTCCTCCCTCAGACCCCCTCTTCTTACCCCCTAAACCTTCAACCAACAAGTGCATCTCTCTCTCTCTCCCTCTCTCTCTCTAGACAGGATTGTGCTAATAAACTTTCTGAACTAATGGTTTTATAAATTGTTAATCATTCTCTGATGCTTTCAGCTATACACAATTAATATGAATATGTTTTTGTTTCCAGGTTGTGGAAAATCTCAAATTGGTATATATCCTCGTCCTAAATAAACCAAGTAGTTGCAAATGTCAATAGGTTGTTAATAAATGGATTGCCCATACTTTCTATAGATCTTTTCAAGAAATGAGTGGTTAGTGGTTCTCTGAAGGGCTCTTCCTAGCCTGATAATCTTTTTTGTTTTCTTTTTTTGTACTTAATTACCTGAAAAAATTTGGACATTTAAGTAGTGGTTGAGATATCTGGAGCAGTCTGAGCTTGTCCTGATGAAATGAAGAGTTAGAAAGACAAAGGAAGAAACACACTGGAGGACATTAAACAACAGCCAAAGGACTATTTTTAGTCCATGATAACCCAAAAGAAAATGGCATATATATATATGTGTGTGTGTGTGTGTGTGTGTGTGTGTGTGTGTGTGTGTGTGTGTGTGTGTGTGTGTGTGTGTGTGTGTGTGTGTGTGTGTGTGTGTGTGTGTGTGTGTGTGTGTGTGTTACAAATATTCTTGTGTGAGGAATCAAAGCCTTTGCTGGCAGGATTCACTCGTCACTGGAGTGTGTGATTGTTTGAGCCTATGAACATAGGTTGATACACACTGTTCTTGTTTATTAAGCATGTAGCTATAAGGCTTTTCAGTCTTTGTACATTAAGAAGTTTTGTATTGAAGGGGTCTTCATTCCAATTACTCATGGAAAAATGTAAAGTAGTTCAAATTTAGTGCAGGAATAATTATAAAATAATATAATAATTACAAATTACGAGATGACAAGCTAATTAACAGATCAGTTTAAAAATGTAGATAGATGAGCAAGTTTGCTTGGGCGTGTGTGTGTGTGTGTGTGTGTGTGTGTGTGTGTGTGTGTGTGTGTGTGTGTGTGTGTGTGTGTGACGGAGACAATGGTGTATCTCTAAGTGATCTGTAGTAGATGATGGCAGCTGGATCTGATCAATAATGGATAAGTGACACATGCCAACCACTGTATCCCAACCACTCTGGAGAGACACCAGACAGTCCAACGAGTGTGTGTGTGTGTGTGTGTGTGTGTGTGTGTGTGTGTGTGTGTGAGAGTAAAAATTTGAGGGACCCCTTCGAGACGATTCAGAGCTCAGAGAAAGAGAGAAAAGGTAATGGAGAGATAGAAAAGTAGACAGAGGGAAGGAGGGTGAGGTGAGGGGGGAGAGTGCTGTGCTCTTCTGCTTTTCCCATCAGGTGTAGAAGTCAAAGCCAGCTCGTGTTGGTGCAGCGGAGACTGGAACAATGACTTCAAGAGCAGCGCACAGCAAAACCACATTAATTATTAGAGAGCAGCGATCAAAGCACAACTGTGACATGAAATAAATGAATTAAAGCTGGAAAAAATATCGCCATCTGGACGAAGGGTTTCACATCCCTGAACAACTCACTGCTCAGATGCCTGCCTGCTTTTCAAATGAACAGTTCTTCAGTATGTAGGCTGAACTGGATTTAACAATTGGTTGTATTCATTTGTTTTATTATTTCACATCACTTTACTGCTTGTTGTTTATGGGTAATGTTTTTTACGTAATTTGGGCTATTAAATTAATTTTTAGTTTTCTTTCTGAGAGTGAGACAAGAAGATTGATATTGATTCTTATGTCTGTGTATTAAGTGGAGAGCTCGACCTGTTTAGCCTAGCTTAGCATTAATGCATAATAATGTCTAAACACTTATTTCCATTATATGTGTTTTGTTTAACTTGTACACAGCCATAAATGTAAATTAAATGGTATTTTGTGGTTGAAAGAGGAGTAAGGTGTTAAAGCAGAGAACAGAGTTCTGTGTAGCATCTCCAGCTAACGCACGAAAACACAAATTGAGAATTAATACACCATGTTCATTAGTGAGCTGTAGACATATTAGTAGGTATAATAGTTTTTCTTAAACCGAGCCCGACCAGCTGTTCTTCTCTTCCTGTCTTTATGCTAAGCTAACATAAGCGAAACTAAGCTAAGCTAAACAAGTCCTGATTCCAGCTCTGCACTTAGTTCAACATTTTGTGAAATTTATTATTTTCTTTCTTTCCTAGATTTACACGAGAAGTTGGATATACACATCTGTGCTTTAATAGAGTGCTAAAGTGTCGCAGCAATTAGCCTAGCATTGCATAAAGACTGGAAACAGGATAAACTGTTGTTTGTCAAGAAATAGTTACACCACATAACTCCTTCTAAACCCACAAATGACAGTCTAGTAAGCTAGCTGTTTCCCTCTGCTTCAAGTCTTTAGCTAAGCTAAGCTAATAGCCTCTTGGCTCCATACTTAATGAGTGGTATCAACCTCTCATCTGACTCTCAGAAAAAAAAATCAAATAACGGCATTTCCCTAAAAGTTAAACTATCCCTTTAAATCATTCACTGGTTGTCATTAAGACTTTGAAGTGCTGGTGGATGTTGCAGTTCAGTGGAGGCATGTGATTACAGATTGTGTGTGTTTGGTAACAGAGATGGCCCCTTTTTCTGTCTGTCTGCTGCTCTGGCTGGTTGAACTGGTGTGATGTTGTCTTCCTGTTTCAGCTCCTCCACTTGTGTCTGGCTCCTGTCCCTCATCTCTCTCTCTCTCTCTCTCTCTCTCTCTCTCTCTCTCTCTCTCTCTCCCTCCCTCCCTCCCTCCCTCCCTCTGTCTCTCCAGCTATCACACTCTCTCCCTATCTCACTTTCTCTCTCTCTCTTTCCATTTTTTTCTCTTTCTCTCTCACTGACACTGGGCACTGCTTCCCTCCCTGACCATCTGGGCCTGTCCTCCACGAAAGTGTGTGTGTGTGTGTGTTTGTTGGTGTAAGTGTCTGTGTGTGTTTGTGCGTGTGTGCACACTCAGACAGGCATGTGTGAGCGAGAGTTTGAGAGCAGTTTCTCCTCAAGAGGGCATATATGTGTATGTTTGTGTGTTTGTGTTTGGGTGTGTGTGTCTGTGTCAGTAGAAGAGCCTTCCTTCGCCAGGTGGACAGCTGCTACTTAGTAGCTTTACAGCCTAGCCAGCAAAGTCAGGGAGAGTGAGCTGGCGGACTTAACTCTTAATTCCCCAAAACAATGCTGAACATGGACGTGTGTGTGTGTGTGTGTGTGTGTGTGTGTGTGTGTGTGTGTGTGTGTGTGTGTGTGTGTGTGTGCGTGCGTGTGTGTGTGTGTAACATTATTATTATGCATGCTGATGTGTCTTGTCAGTATTACTTTGCTCACTAATACCTCATGCCAGTGTATTGGTGTATGCTCAATTTATAGGCATGCAAACACAAATCTTTTAGTTTTTCTTTGTATTTATGTGTGTATGTGTTGCTGTGCTGCATGTATGTATAATGTGTGAAGGTGTGTGTGGGTGTTATCAGTGTTGCATTATTTTTCATTTGCATTTGTCTTTTGTCGTAGTCAGAAACTACGTGCGTTTTTAAGGTCTTGTTTACTCTTATAGTTTGTTTTTTTGCTTTTTGTCTTATAATAAATTGTCATTATCTTTGTTTTCTTGTAATTTCCTATCATAAAACAATACGACTGGTCTCTGTAGGATGAGAATGACTTGCTTTTTTCAGATTAGAGCAATGGCATTTCAAAACAACAACAAAACACAACACATTTGGCAAAGCAAATTTTAATACTGTGGTATTTAAATATATGTGTACACCTCTAAACATAATCTAATCTTAATGTAGTAACTCAGGATTTAGTAAAAGTAACTAATGCATGGTTAAGCATACAATATGCAGGAAGATCCACTGCTGCTGTGTGTGTCACATGTACACTTTGTACCATCACTGTCTGTGCGTGTGTGTGCTTGTGTGTGCGTGTGTGTGCTTGTGTGTGTGTATGTGTGTGTGTGTGTGTGTGTGTGTGTGTGCGCACACGTTATGTACGATCTATGTCTGTGTGTTTGTCAGCCTGGCAGTCAGATTTAATACTCTTATCCATCCCTATGGTCCTGTCTTTGTCTGGTCCTTAAATGGAGGTTTAGTCTCTGCACTGCAGGCCTGGCTGGATGAGCTTAATCAAACCATTAGAGTCCTGAGCCCTGAGGAGCATCTCACCACCTCCTACTGAGATCTGCTTTAAGACATGGTGGCAGTGGCAAACACTCAAACCTCTGGATTAGATCGGCTCTCAACGACTTAGCGGAGTCCCTCTCGCTTTCTCTCCTCTCTCTGCTCTCTGTCAGGCTTTATCTGTCTGTTGGACTAAAAGCACTTTCTTTAGAGGCCTTTTAAAAGAGTCTTATGGTAAATGCAAGCAAGCAACTGCAAATGAGTAGCAGAAATGTGTAAGCAAGAACACAGACGTACAGCAATGAACTTTTCCAGAGATCAGTGAGGGATTATTGTGGCCAAAAACACGCACACTTATTTCAAAATGTCTACATAAAGTTTTAATCAATTAGTAGAGGAAGTAGTAGTAAAGTAGACTCCTGCTAAGTTGCAGGGATTGGGATGTGCAGGTATTTTGGGACATGTATTGGACAACTTGTGTTAAGTAATGACCTCCATGTACACCCCCCCCCCCCCAAAAAAAAAAAAAAAGAAAAAAAACCTACTCCCATGTCCTTGAATGTATACAATTCCACCCCCCACCCTCCCCGACCCCCCCAAAAAAAAAAAAAAAAAAAAATTAAAATAAAAAATTTGGAACTCGTTTTATGCCCATCACACACTGAGTCCCCCTCAGAGTGATGCTCTATCCTGGTTTTCCACGGGCTCTATCCTTAATTGATTTCACATGCGACAACTGTGGATTGTCTTTCCCAAATGTTCCTCTATGACCAGCGTGTAAATGACGAGCAGTGACAATGCCTGTTTTGTCCCTGGCCTCTTTTCTTGGCTGCTTGTGTTTCAGTGTTCTTGCTTTGATAAGCAGTATCGGAACACATTCTTCCTTGCCCCCATAGGATGATGGGTATTAGTGTTTTCTGAAGAGTCTGGAGTCCACTTCCTCCGCAGCCTTCGTCCAAGGGAGACAAGCGTATCAAAATACTTCCCCTCAGTCCAGCTGATGCGCTATGCTAAAAGATTAGAAACAGGGGCTTAATTTGAAGGGACAGCTTTGGAAATATCAAGAAGAGGCCATCATCCCCTGTGTTTAGTTTGTAGGAAGTGGATAGAGATATCCTCCATTGTAAATCTTTCACTGTGACATTTGTTTGAAAAAAAAAATGGGAATGGGAGAAAGAAAGAAGTAGGACATATTCTAAAGCTTTTCTGTGTTGCAGGAATTAAACAAACGCAAAAAAGGGATAAAATCGGCTTAGACTGTTGAGACAAGTACATCTAAGAGAATGCACAAAAGGAGGGGTGTAAACGGCGGATTCTTCCCGGCTAAAAACTTATCAAGCACGGGCTTTGTGCTCAATCCATTTAAGTGAGTCCCTAACACGCCCCTATTGTATGCCTTTAATGGTCGAAAAGTGACTTGTGTAGGGCTATCGCCTCTTCATGGGGATTACAGCTAAGTGCTTAAGTTGTAGTGAAACCCGGATTTACTGATGGCAAAGAGAAAAGGGTGAGGGAGGGAGGGCAGAAAAAGGACCCTTACCAAGGATTTGTGTCAGGATCGCACTGTTCCCCTCGTCTGTCTGTGGCAGAGTTGAGAGAGGACAACTGGTGTTCAGATGCGAGCCAGTGCACAGACACACACACACACACGTAACAATGCTTTTGCACAACATCCTTTTACTCTGCTTGTCTGTATTTTACTTGTGATCCCTTTCTGCCTGTCTCTCTCTCTCTCTCTCTCTCTCTCTCTCTCTCTCTCTCTCTCTCTCTCTCTCTCTCTTGCCCCGTCTCTTTCTCTCTTGCTCTCTCTCACTCTCATCCCCCGTTTTAATTAATTTCTAGCTGCGCTGCCGTATGAGACTTGGCCCTGGAAGTGTCTGCTCCTGCAATTTCAGCTCTCGTCTCCTGCGGCTGCCAGAAATTGACTCAATGCTCCTTGCATTTCAAGAAGGAGAGGTAAACAAGGCCAGGAGAAAAAACCTGAAAGGCAGAGAGATAAACTGTACGCAGTAATTAGGTTTAATGATTCGTAAAGGTGCTTGTGTGAAGGATGTGTGCCTTTTTTCTTTTTTTTCTTTTTTTTTTTTTGGTTTAATGATTCAACTTGTGCAACTATGATTCCCATCAGCTGTTCAGAGACTTTACGATACAAAACAGTAAGCTCGTACAAACTGTTGTCTGACCATATCTAAAGGAAGAGCTGTTCTGATTGGTTGCACTTGAAGATCACAGAAGGGCAACATGAGATAATTGTTCAAATATGGGGATAATGGACAGACAGTCCTTACCTCAAAGGCATTCATGTTGTTCTCCATGGTTTTACACACAAATTGTTATGGAAGCAGTGGTGTGAAGGATTTACAAAGCAGCTTGAGAGAGAAGTTCAGATCCTATCATTCATTGCATGAGATTGGTGTGCTTGTTGGTTGTTGCTTTTGGAAACTTACAAAAATGGTCACTTTGTTTGAAGCATGCAGATGCTTTGAGAGACAGTTTAAAGACAGAATCATCAAAATACACCTAAAGGCCGCCATTATAGAGACGTCAAAATGCAATAATCGCTGCATACCATACCATTAAAGGAGCCATTTGTACGTTTCGCTATTGCTACATAGCCAGCGTTAGCATTAACATTTACTTGCCAGTCTTGCCGAGAGCTTCAGCCATGTACAAGACAAGAGGTTATAGTACGTCCTCTGAGCAGCGCTACTGGACTACAGACTGGATGCTGCAGAGACTCAAAGAAGTGATAGGAAGAAGTGAAGCAAAACAAGAGGGTTGATTTCCACCACTGGAGACAGCTCATGGCGAGTAAAGGATTGATTTGGTTTGATACTGAACTCGCAACATTCCCTCTAGGCTGGTAAGTGAACAGCTGTTAATGCTAACGTTGGCTATGTAGCAATAGCAAAACTTACAAATAGCTCTTTTAAATATGTAATGGCTCACACTGTAGGTGTGACAGAATTAGTTGGGTAACAAATGAAAACTGTTGGAGTATACCAACCCCTAAAGACAGCCTGACTTTTAGATGCTAATATGGGTTTAGTCACAAAAACCCTGGATCCTACACTTCCCATAATGACATTTGACAGCATCTTTTAAAATTTATAGTCTCCAATCATTTGAAAGTTGAGAAAATTTCTTACACTTACACTCCAGACCCACAGAAGTCAATATACAACTGTTTTCAGTGGTAGTACTCCCCTGTAAGTAGTACATTTACTTCAGTATGTAAAACCAGTGGAGTGCCTCTTTAAACAAATTAAATGGCCTGATTCAAACAGCGAGTACAGTGTGTTGTGTGTGTTTTCAACACAGGAAGTGGATCCTTGTCATCTACTTGTGCCAGTGGCAAAGCACTGTCACTTTCAGACACGAGTGATATGATACACGTTCATTTCAAAAGGAAGAGATCATGATGACACCGATGATAGACGAGTGTGCAAGTGTCAGAGCAGAGAACGCTTCTCCTTGAGCATTGTGTGTTTGTGTGTCTGTTCCCTGAGCTAACAAACTGCATGAAGGTAAACTCGGGAGCACCTGCCTCTATTGTCATGCTCTCACCCACCCACAGTCACACACCTTTCCCTTGAGCACACAACACCCAATACTGAGTAAAGATGAAGAAAGGGGCCAAGCCCTGCATGAGGCAAAGGCCGTCTATTCAAATAAAGACGGTAAACCTTCTGTCTTTTCTCTCACTAAGCCTTGATATGTTCCTCAAAGCCGCTGAGGCCCATTGTGTGTCTCTACCTTTGTTGTCATGTGTTTAAGCTGGCTGATGATTATAATGATGATGATGATGATGGTGATGATGGTGATGATGACGGCGATGGCGGTGGCTTAAGGAGAAGCAGCTGCTGAGGGGCGCAGACAATCGGCCTGTTTACTCACTCAAGAAAAGGTACACTTTGGATGTTCAAAGTGATGGCTGCTGAATGGCGACTAACTCGTGTGTGTGTGTGTGTGTGTGTGTGTGTGTGTGTAAAATGTGTGTACGCAGCAGGAGTGCCTTCAGGTCCATCTTACACAGTCTGCAATTACTGCTTCGTTTCTTCTTGATTTCGGGTCACCTTTGTGTTTGCAATTTAGTTTGGGGGTTTATCTGAATGTTATATTTCCACAGCAATGCTCTGTGACATGACATTTTGTAAGTCAACAAAACTAAGTGAATTATAATACCTCAACAGATATCTAGAACTCAGGGGGATAGTTTGACTTTGGAATTGAATTGTTTTCATGTCCTTTTTTTCCTTCATATGTTGACACGTGAGATTAGACATTTAGCTCCGTCATTCCATGTCTGACCTTCTCGAAAGCTTAGATTTATAATATATTGTATTCAGTAGCTCATTATTTACAACTTTTCTTAAAGGAGTAACATTTTTTTTTGATCTCCGAAGAGCAGTGGAACAAGCTGCGTATTGAAATATTTTAATCTCAGAACATTCTTATAGTGAACATCTTCGGAAAGAGTTGCCTATTAACACATACAGCAGAATTGGAGCAACATTAGCATTCATCTAGAGTCATACCTCTGGACTATCTACAGATTTAAGTCCATGACAGCTAGTGGACTAGTCTAGATTATCTCATAAAACCTTGTGATGAAAAAAAAGGAGTCACGAAGAAGCCATGAAATCTCTCCTGCTCACAGAGACAAAGGGGCCTCCATGATTTTTGGCAAAGACAAAGACCCCTTCAAAATCAAACTATCGCTTTAAATGTGTAAGATGCACAATAAAGCTGTGGGACATGGAGGGTGGAAAGAACAATGATGTGAGCCTGTTTCACTATTTTGTAGTGAAGTTTGTAAGTTTGTAGCGAAGGCTTAGCATGTAATCATATGCTAAGACACTCATCAACCTGCTGTGTCTTTTACATTTGTGGTGGCATGACCTGCTCTTCCATCTTGCAGCCTGTTTCCAGGATTGCTGTCCTCTCACCGTTGCGACAGTGATATTTTCGCCCTACTTAAGCTCCAGATGCTGAGAGGCTCCTTGTACTGGCACTGCTGCAAGAGGGCCAAAGAGGTTAATGCACCTAAGGAGGGAGACGCAACCAGCTGTTGGCCTTCTAATGTTTAAAACCTCCTCCCCTCCATCCATCTATCCCTGCTCCCTTCCATCTATCCTATCCTTACCCCCTCCCTCCACCCCTCAAAG
Organism: Seriola dumerili; assembly: GCF_002260705.1. Lineage (NCBI taxonomy): Eukaryota > Metazoa > Chordata > Actinopteri > Carangiformes > Carangidae > Seriola > Seriola dumerili. The sequence goes on from NW_019174280.1 coordinate 12,735,621, forward strand.
GAAGAAAGCGCAGGCAATAAAAAGCGCTCAAATGGTGAAACATCTGCTGGGAGCATTTCAGTGCGGCCAAGAGCGTCTTAACTCCTCCTGAGCAACAATATGAGGTCATTTTCTGGGCAAGGGCGACTGGGACTTAGAAAGAGATAAGAGGAGATAATGGCTGGATGGAGGACTTGGGGGCTGCAAATGTACAATCAGGAGGTCCACACGGAGATGGGGGTGGGAAGAGAGGGATAGGAGGGAAAGAAGGAGGGAGGAGGAGGGTCTAGGAGGCCAGAGAAAAGTGGTTTGGTAAACAATGCCTACGCATTAGCATGATAATCTGAAACATGCCTTTATTTAGATAAAGATGTAGGTTATACTGGGGGAGGATTGCGTGCTATGCAAGTGTCTGTGTTTGTGTGTGCAGGAGTGTTTGTAGCTGCATAAATGTGTATGACTGTTTCTACATACATGTGTATGTGAACTTTAGATATGAGAAATGTATAATAATGTACAAAGGAGCGCTTGTCCATGGATGCATGGACCTGCAGTTGCAACATAGCCAGTCTGAATGCTAAGCAGCTTATGTTGGGCTTTTACAGCCTGTCTGCATTATACACTGTTTTACCATTCATTGTTTATGAAACTGACTGACTTGAAATGCCCTCAGTGTGGTTCAAAATCTGGATTAAAGCACGATGACGATGGAACTTTTTAAAAAGGAAATGGCACTTGTAAGTCTTCCTCTTACAAATTAAAATTCATAAGCAATAAAAGGTAGTCTTGCTCAATTTAATTCTCTCAGGGGTTCTCCCAGCCTCACTTGGTCTTGTATGACCACTAGCTCTTGGTGGCTAATTTTGGCTAATGTTAGCAAAGAGCAAGACATTGCTGTGTAACTGAGTCCGTTTTCACTCGCAATGTAGCAAAAAGGAGGGCACTATATCATGGTTGTCTTTGATGCAAAGAAATTTGAATCATTTATTGCATGTACCGACTGTCATTAGAACAAGTTACCTGATCTGTTTTTCAAGTAATTAAATTAAAATGCAGAATATAAAAATAAATGCTCTTAATGACTTGGATAATAATAATAATAATATGTTAAAGTATTTTCAAAAAACAGTGGATGTTGTCGGCTGGGACAGAAAACAAAAAGTAAGAAGAAAGTAACGCAGTCAGTGGGACTGTTCAAGATGACATATGCACGCGCGCATGCACTGCTGTTGCATGTCCTCATCACATGCTCTTGTCATGTACTCTAAAAGTGAGAAGTAGCAGCAGCTGGGTTCACCGCTGTGTCTGGACAGGCAAGACGGACCTGGAAGAGAGTGTGTGTGTGTGTGTGTGTGTGTGTGTGTGTGTGTGTGTGTGTGTGTGTGTGTGTGTGTGTGTGTGTGTTGGTCGTGTGCTGTGTGTGAGAGTAGAGTGAGAGTGAGGTGTGGTGTGTGTGTGTGTGTGTGTGTCCTTGAGTGTGTTTTTAACTGCTTTTTTTATGATAATGATATCTTGGCCATCTACTTACATGCCGACACTGTGTGTGTGTGAGTGTGTGTATATGCAGCTACAGTCTCATTTGATGCATTGATATGGTACATGAACGTGTGAGTGGTGTGAAAAATGTGTGTGTGTGTGTGTCAGTCCAGGCGCCACTCGCCCTGATAAAAGCCCTTTGACACTCAGCTGTTTAACAGCTCAAACTGTCTTTGCTCAGTGGATTAATCACACATAGACACACTCCCACACACACAGCTTCAATGACCTCCCCGGCACCTCCAATACACCCTCCCCAATTTAAAAAGGAATAACTTGTGAGTATGTGCGTGTGTTTATGAATGTGTGCATGTAAATTGAAGCATTTACACACATATCCAGTGGCCTGCTGAGGGCGTCCTACTCCATACGGCCCCTCTCTTCTGCATTTTAACACTGTGACAGGTGCTGGTCCAAGAGACAATGGAGCTCCTCCAGAGCTGGCAGCCAGCACACCAGAGAGAGACGCACACAAAAAGTAATTGTGATCAGACGCTAGAGAGAGACTTTCCAAATCTATTCTTTCTCCCAAGTTTTGACTAAATTCAAAGGTGAGAATAAGAGCTTTGAAAAAAAAGCAAGAAAGGAGTGTGAGATCCTGTAGAAATGAGAAATGGAGACTGAGTAAGTGAACTTGAGTGCCACAGAGAAAAGGAGAGGTAAATAAAAAAGGAGCATGAAAGACGTGGAGCTACACCCTGCTCACAGCTCTTTCAGCTCAAAAGGAGACTAAAAAGACTGTTGAAAGTTTTCAGCAAGCCTTTGATTCCACCAGTTTGCAATGTGACTCCTCGCGAGCACAAAGACGAGATGTCAGAGCACTTCTGTCTTTTGCACCAGGCACACAATACAAACCCTTGCTGCCAAATTGGATTCTGTGGCTTGGATTCAACATGTTTGGTGGTTTCTGGCAGGGTATTTTTAGTAAGAGTGTGATGTATGTTTCCTGGGTGAGAGCATATACAAATAATATCCCTCTGGCCTGGAGCCTGCTTCTGAATAAAGTTCATCTCTGGCAAGCAAACACACGCAGCGATATAAACGCCGCCCTTAAAATTCTTAGAAAGCATTGCCCATGCACTGGTGCATTCAGTGTGTGGTTGTGTTTGCGTGTGACAGGTTTTGATTCCCACAGGGGTGAGTAAGCATTTTGTAAGGCTGATAGATGTATGACTTTTCAGTTATTATTTTTTTCTATTTCATTATCATAACTCCTTCAGAGATGGACGTAGTTTTCATCTGTGACGCTACCTCCCTCCTCTTACGTGAATTCACCACCAGCTGTTGAGTTTTATTTCTGTCCAAAGCCAAAAGCCAAATTCACATTTTGCAAGTACTGTGCAGAACACAGAGAGATACCAAATAGTATTAGCTACTTTGGTCAGTTTGCTGGAGTTTTTTTTAATCACTAGTATGACTTCATTAACACATAAAGCAAACGTAACTTGGACAGTAGGCCACATATGGTATTACAACAGTTCAACCATGTCTTAAAGGAGCCGTGAAGACGGAGGCTGTTTTAAAGCTGGTTTTAAGCTGGTCTGAAACCCCCTCCCCCCTACACCCATCCAACATCAGAAGAGGAGGAGTGTGTCTGACAATTTTTGTAATTTTCCGTAACTGACGATCCAACATGTGTGGAGGTGAGAAATGATGAGTGTTGGAACATCTCTCTCATGCTCTCTTTTTTTTCCAGCCTTTATACTGCTACTTACAATCGAGCAAAACATCATGAACACATCTGAGGATAAAAACTGCATCGTTATCTACATTTTTACGATTAATCGTGTCTCATGCTTCTCTACGACAGGAGGCTTTTAGACCCGCCTTCCAAGTGTGGCCCTTCTGCACAGCTAAAAACACTTTTGAACTTTAGACATGGTTGGACCACCACCACAGTTTGTCATGTATAAAGTAAAGTTGAAAGGAAGGGCACCTCAAAGAATAAATAGAATCTATCAACTGTGTAATCAATGGCTGACTTAAAACTTGAAGGTCAGCTAGGTGTGTCATCTAACTACTATTTCTAGTTTTCATTTCCTTCCCTTCAGAACAACAGCCTCCATGAAATATCTGCTTATTTTACATGTCGATAATTTCAGAATAATTTCCTAGGAGGTTTCCTGGAAAGAAATATGTCATTTGGTACAAATTATAGAGAAAACAGAACCCAAAATGTTCCATTTAAACCCAAGTTAATATCCATTCATTATTCATTTATATTTGTAGGCAAATTGATAAGGAAATTACTGACATGTAAAATAAACCATTAGGCCTATCCAAAATATCTGCACTTTAGTGTCAACATCAAACATTACCAGTGCATAATGCACATGTAAGAGTGTTAGTAACAACTAACAACTGTGTTGTTAACAGCTACTTACTGCTATTGCTGCTTTAATCCATCCACCAGTCTACTTATAGTGTGGTGGCATATGTTGCACATTTTATGTTTTATGTTCTGTTCCACCCATGTGTGAGTGGAGCAAGTTTGCGTGTGTGCGTGTGTGTGCGTGTGTGTGTGTGTGTGTGTGTGTGTGTGTGTGTGTGTGTGTGTGTGTGTTGGGGAGGGTACCAAAGTGTGTGTACTTGGCATGTCACTGGGGCCAGGTGCAGGGCTGGGTTGTAATCACGAGTATGGGTTCTGCTCAGGATAAACAGGGTCTCTTTCTCATCTCTCCAGGGGCCACCATTTCCTGGTACTCTTTGTAATGGGAGGAACACGACATCACAACAGCAGAAAAGATCAAACAGTGGTCGTTCGCTGAGTCAGGGTTAAGAAAAACCTCCAGTCGACTCAAAAACATGCGTGACTGACGAAGGTAAATCACCAGCAGTGGGTGTTGGAGGCATCAAGTTTTCAAAAGGCAGGTAATTACGCAAAGCAGGTGTCACAAGTGTCTTACGAGGTCATTTTCTATTTGGAACAACTGGTTCACAGGTTCACTGGCTCTTTTTTTTTGTTCATATCTGGGATTTGTAACATTTCCTGTGGCTTTTTATTTCCATTTCACACCATTTTCTTGTTTTGGTGTTTGTTTCTTTTGCAACAAAACACTGAGATATGATCTGATTCAGTGTGTCTGGCCTTATTTTCAATCCTTCATCGAAGCCCAGAGCACAAAAGTCTTTATTCTTTCTCTTCAGAATTCCCCCTTCAGCCTGTGATAACCTGCTGTCCATCCCCACCCCCCTCCCTCTGCCTTGTGGGGCAGGAAGCGGAGCAGCTCAGACGTACTGTACGGTCCCTCGCGTCTGGGCCGGAACCAGGATGTGTTGCTAGGCGCAGGGATGATTGTGTCAGCACTTGCTGGCCGCTTCGTTTCCTTACAGGTGATCTCCTGAATGGACAATGACAGATATACGTTTCCTGCTATTTTTCACTTCTGCAGGAGGGGATCAGAAAAACACGGGACTCTGTGACCATGGGGCCACCACCTCTGCGAGCAAGCGAGCAGGCTCCCAAAGTTAGCAGAGCTTCAGAGCGGGCGAGGCAAAGACACATTTAGTCCGTCAGCCACAAAGACCTCGCAGTGACCCCCTCACCTCGGTCTGGAGGTGGGTGTAGGGCTCAGTCAGTAGTGGCTACAAATCTGGGAGATGGAGGCTGGGGGGTGGGGGGGTGGATGATGAGGAAATATTGAGGAAGCCACTCTTGATTTCTGACGCGTTTGATGAACTCTGATGGGTAGAAGGTCGAGGAGGATGAGAGGGTGATGGTGTGGCAGGAGGGGGGCAGCGAGGAGGGGAGCGGGCGATGGCGTGTGGCAGGATAGCGGAGGTCGTTCTTTTGATTTATGATTTTTCAACTTTTCTCTAACTGCGGAGACTGTGGAGTATATGCACGGCAGGGGAGGGGAAGGTGGGGGGAGAGGGGATGGGAAGTGAAGGAGGGATGCAGCGGGGTGTTGAAGTGGAGGGGTGGTCACGCTCTTTTGATTTATGACTAGGGTGATTAATGCCCAAGGATATTACCCCTTGGAAAAACTGCTGGCCCCTTGACTAAAGTTGTGTTTTGCTACATGTCTGACAGGCAGGAGTGATTTGGCCTCCTTTTGTTTAGTGACGACAATGTGAAGAGGGGTCATCTCTTGTTCACAAGTCAGGAAATATCTTTATGATCAGTTTATAATGAGTATAAACCGTGAGGATTAAACTGATTGTTGAACTGCTGATGATTACATTTTATTGAGGAAACACATCCGTTTTTATGTTAGTGAGAGCTGAAAAATTGTATTTGGAAGAGATCAGCAGTAAATTTGATGTTAAAAGGAAATTACATAATACCTTGACGTCTCTGAAAATACTTCCCACAGTGATATCACATGAAAGGCTGGTCCTTAAGTCATTGAAATTACATTAAACGCACAACACACAACTAAATATAAACCACTTTCCATATATAAACGGTTTCCTCTCATTCACACTGCAGCTCTCTGGGCTAGACAGTCAGTCTGGAGTCTGTACATACAAACAATGCATCAGGTCTTCGGATTTCTTGACTTACAATGATAGCTATGAAATGTATCTTTTTATGTGGTGGCAGAGCTGTGCCTTTTTAAACTTACTGGATCACTTATTACTTTTTCCTACCTTTCTTTGACAGCCTTACTAGTCTATGTTTACTCTTCAGGACAAATGTAAAATATGTCCAATCCTTCATGTTCTGCATGTTTTTGCCTACCTATCCCCCGCAGAGCAACACATACACACACACACGCACACGCACACGCACACGCACATTCACACACAAGGAGATGACAGGAAACACTAAGGTCAGCCATGGTCTGGGACCTCTGCTCAGCCATCTTGTTTTTAGGAGACATAAATCACATGAAATCCACCGGTTCCTCTCCTCTTCAAAGGCTTTTGTTTCACTGCCTCGGCACAGAGGTTATCAGCGGGGCAGCAGCAACAGTGTGTATAATGGACCTACTTACGCTGCCTGATAAGATGCATTGAGAGTCCGCAACTCTCACTTTAGAGCTGTCAATAAAACAAGGGAATCAGGGTGTTTTTTCAGGCTTTGAATTATATCATATCATTGTGACAACGGCACCATTTTTCGACGCAGACTTGTCTGCCAATATAAACCGTGGAAGAATTGTTTGGGTTCCTGTCTGTGGGTTTCTATGAGTGACCCTGTCTGGGTGATTAAACGTCTCTATGCTGCAGGTTTCAGCGCCATCATCCCCAGCTGGATCAGAAGGTTATACACACACAGCAGCGTACAGTAGATATTGATGTCGTCAATAAAAGTGTCTTGGAGTTATGTCAGCCGACTAGACGCTCCAAGGTTAAGCGGTGCTAAGCACACCTTCTCCTCCTCGTTAGACACTGTTTGTCTCAGTGTCAATCACACCATATGTCAGCCTCTTTTATGTTTGCTTGTTCACACGCAGTGACAACTTTTCTTGCTCCCATCACTGTTCCCCCCCCTTTCCCCTCCCCACTGCAATACACACATCTAAATCGTAGGTCACCCTCACGGTCCTGCATGTGTTGAACCAAGGAGCGCTGGTGGGGGGGGGGGGGCATCAGCTATTACTAATCACTAACACTATTGCTAACAGTAGTGCTGTGGAAGCAGTAGCCTAGCAGCCGTGTGATCTCCAGCTAACCTTGCCCACGGGCCTCTTTTGTCTGCACGCCGCACACGGCTGGCTCCATCCTCTCTCTGTTATTGAGCGGGTGGGGGGGTTGGGGGGGCTAAATCAATGGCGAAACGCTGGCACTGTTCTCAGGACAGTGACCGAAGCCCAGTCTGTTGGCCCCCTTTGCCTCCCTTCCACTGAACTCCCCCCTTCCTCCTGCCTCCCTCAACCGGTCTTCCACCCCTCAGTCACCACCACCCCCACCCCCAAAAAAACCCCTCCTGTCTGATTGACACTTGAAAGGTGGCCGAGGACGGGGCCGGAGGCGATGTTCCACGCTCTGGAACCCTCCGTGCAGGGGAACAGCTGGTGACATCTGCAGAGAGGCCCACAAAAGGCAGTTGAAAGCGTGCAATCACGTCCCCTCCTTCTCTTCTTCCCTTGTCTCCCTCACTCTCTCCTTCTCTGTCTCCCCCTCTCACCCTCTGTCTCTCTCTAACCCTGCTCTCCCTCCTCGTGCTTTCTCTTTCATTCTCTCTGCTCCTGTCTCCCTGCCTCTCTGTGCCTCAGATGTCCCCTCTATCTCCTAAGAGCTGGCCCTTTTGTCTAAAGCAGTGATACAGGCACCCATGCGCCTTTGAAATGCACGCTTTAAACTTGAAGAGCTTACGCCGGAGCATGTGTGTCTGAGCAAAACGAGAGAGAGGGTTGATAGAGAGAAAAGGGGGAAAAAAGGAGAGGGACAGACAGTAAACGCCTGTATGTTGTACAACAGCAAAACAGACACACTCTTCTCTCTTTAAAATAAACTCCCTGTAGTCATTCCATTTATTTATCTGTCTGCTTCTTCACTGAGAATTCACCCAGTGTCTCTGCGTTTGATCTTCTTACATGGAAAACTATCGGCTGTATTGATATCCACGTGCACACGCCCAGTTAAAAGCTGCCTTTTAAGAGGCCCCATTGTCCCTGTTCAATGGCATTACCCCGGCTCAGCTCACAGTGAGTGCTTGGGAAGCGGAAGGGGGTATCGACTCCCGTTAAAAGAATCCAAACGCGTTCACTGACGAGACACACATCGCCCACAGGAATGTCAAACTTCCGACCCGTTCCCCGCTCCCTCCCTCTCCATCTTTCTCTCTCATCGCTCCATTTCTCTGTCCTAGAGTCAAAGGCTAACACTGTGCTATCTGTCCTCTAGTGACTGTTTTTGAGATTTTACACTCAAATGAAGGTAATCATTCTAACAAATTCATGTATAAACTTTGTGTCACACTAAATTCCTGCATAGTGGCTGTCATGTGTGTTGAAACAATTTGGAGGGTATTTGTCCATGTTCACATCATTAGCAAAACAAATACCCTCAAAAGCTGACTGGCTGTTTCTACCTGGACACACCTGTCACTTCCGGCCTCCTCCTCCTTCCATCTCTGTTACCTCCTCTCCTCCTCTAAGAATGTAAAGGAGAGGTCAAAAGGTCGGCGTGCTCCAGGTGCCCTCCTGGCATCAATATTTCAGAGCTGTGTGAATCCCTCCTTTCAGGGAGCCGCTCTCGCTGACTGAAGGTATCTTCAGGACCCAGGGGCCGGCTGACGGATGAGCACAAAGCACCCGTCAAGCTCCGAGCAGCGCCGCAGCTCGCACTGTCCGCGTTATGAGTGTGTGTTTGTGTGCATGTGAGCCTGTGTGTGTGTGTTTGTGTGTGTAAGCGGAAGGCTCGGGCAGCTCCCCTGCGGTCTCCTTTGTTGGGCTAACCTGCTGTTTGAATGGAGTGGGAGCTGTGAGTGACAGAGGAAAGTGTAGCTGGCTGTAAAGTGAGATATTGACCTCTCAATCGCCATGGAGGGTGTGCGGGGGGAGTTAAGCGGTCAACAGTTGTGTGTGAATGTACAGCATGCGTCTGTGAAGGTGTGCAGAGCCTATAAATAAGACTGTAGGTCAATGGAAGGAAACTGGAAAGTGTGGATTCACTTGATTATGTGCTCGCGGTTGCTCATAAAAACTTGTCTCTCAGCGTTTGAGAATGAACTGTTGCTGTCAGGTGAAGTGACAGCGCACCCTGCTAGCTGGCCTAGCCGCTCAGTAACATGAAACAAGATTCCCCCCAATGATAATATTCAGTTTCAGCTCTGCCAGCGCGTCCTGTCTGCCCCTGTCCAGAGCCCCTCCAAGACAAAGGGGGAAGGAGCCTGGCGGGGGAACAGTAGCTTCTTGTTATTATGACATGTGGTAACATGAACTCCTTGGAAGACTTCTCCTGTCATCCTGGCCTGAGGTCCTCTTTATTCCACGGGCAGGGGATGTGGAGGTCACGACCTCCTGGACAGATTATGCTGGAACATGCCGCGCTGTGTTGAAACTGACTTGAATAAGTTTATTGGCTGAGCCGGTGACGGCCCTTTGTGAGGACTCCCTCGGGAGGCTGAATACAGATTAGTCCATGGATTGACTATTCATATCAGATTGTACTCAGCCGGAGTTTTATCTAACATCACACTACTCACTGTCTTTGCTTCAGCTTGAGGAATTTGAGCAAAAATCGGAGGATCACATGATTCTGAATTATGATCTTTGTTATTTCAGAGCAGATTTAAAGTGGTGCCCTTGAAGATTTTTTTCTTTTTCAGTTAAGATTCGTGAGGTAAAGGAGACTTGATTCACCATTGTTACAAGGTGCATTAGAATTTTTATCAGTAACACACTTTAGCTGTGTTTCTGTATAATCATCAAGAGAATTTTAAGAAAACATTTGAAAATGCAAATTAGCCACGTTTCCATCAACATTTGGAGTGAGTAAACTATGCTGGGTAGTGTCATCAGAAGGTGGCGCTATAGCCTGTAATAAACCGTGTAGGGGAAGTAGAGGTTGCGAACTGAAAACGAAATACGGTATTTGCCAACCGCCAAAAAAACCCAGAAGAAGAAGAATAAAAACCAGTCACCTTGGGAAGAAGAAGAAAGGCTTCAGAAATCTTTTTCAATTGGGCAAGTTGTAATTATTCTTACATGTCAGTTAGTATTGGGCCTGTTTCAGACAAAGACAAATAAATGCAATGATTGTATTTTTGCGCAAACAGCTGATCAGTCATGTGAAAACTTATTTGAAAATGGTGTTTCCGTCCATCATTCCATTAAACACATGACCTCTTTTTCAAAAAAAGACAAAACCAGAGAGTGTAAAAAGGTTTTTGCGCAGATAAGCATTTTTTTTTTTTTTCAACCTTTTCCAGCGGGATACCTAATACGTTGATGGAAACATGGCCTTTGTCATGCTTTTAATTATCACCTTTTAAAGCGAAACTATGAAAAATATTCTGGTTAAATTAAGTAGTCCTAAGTAATAATTCCTTTTCACTGACATCAAAATGTCTGTATTCTCAGTTGTGTTGAATGCGTTGTTTCCTGTAACAGCTATTGTGTCTTATTGATGACCTGAGGCACCTCCTGCAATTAAAAGGTGCGTGCAGGCATCTGTTGAAAAACCTTGAAACGACACTCGCACTCTAACTTTTTATAGCGGACACGAATTTAAAAAGTGTTTGGTAATGAAATGTAAGTGTTTGTGATGAAATGTAAGTATTTGTTTAGATGTTTCCATGAGATAATGACTTTTACCGCTAACTTGAAAACCTGTCATAAAATGTGACAACATGCATTTTCCCTCAACACTTTTTTCCTCCTGTTGGTCAGTCTGCTAGACAAAAAGTGTCAGTGACACTCGGCCTCTGACAGACCCCTGCTATTTTTAAAGTCTTGTTTGTTGCACTATTAATATTCTCACTCTGTAGTCTGTGGCAGGGTTCAAAGGCGCACGCCACGGTGTAGGAGATGACAAGTCTGCTGTGGCACTGAGCGAGCCAAAAAAGTGACAGCAACGTGGCTGCTCTCTCTTGTTAACGAAATAAATAAATGTGCTCTGAAAAGCCAATAAGCGGCGGGCGGGAAGCGGAGCCAAGGATCGCTGCGTCAAAAACAACCGCTTCAGCCATTAATCTCTCTAACTCTCTTAGCCCCCCTTCTCACTTTTTCTCTCTCTCTCTCTCCTCTGAGAGAATTACTGCCATAGATGTATAATTCACGGTGGTTTGGCTTTAGAAGGCAGTGGTTCTGTTGGAAAACACGGTGACAGCCAAGTTAGCGCACCCTCTCATTCAACTCAGCCACCTGTTCACTGGGGAGGGGGCAGAGAGGGACGCTTGATTTATATTTCATCTTTTCTCCCAGTCTAATGACTTTGTTGCGCAGTCAGGCTGGAAATCGTCTCATGTATTAAAGATGACAACTTAAAGGAATCCTAAAGCCCTGACATGATTGAGCACTTAGGCAGACACTTTTGGTTGTAGTTTAGATTGCTTGTGTCAAGTTTAACTTGTCAGGTTTCTATTCCCAAGACCAACTCATCATTTCAAGTCCAATCAGTGTCATCAAGTTTAAAAGAATGGCAAAACTTTGTGCATTTATGTGAATTAAACTGTGATGAACACTTTGGCAGCTTTCCCAGTCTTTCTCCGAGTAATAGTTCTCATTCAAATGGTATTATTTCGTCATCAATCAAGAGAGGTTGAAGAGATTGTTACAGTGAGGCTTGTATTGTTTGTATGTTTTTCGATTTATGTGTACCTGTATCAGTGTCGCTGTACACGTGCGTGCCCATGTCAGCACCATTTATTAGCGTAGCTTGATTTTTGGAGGTGAGGAGGAATAACAAGTTAGGGCTTTGGCAGCCGCTCGCTCTCGCCCATCTGCGCGGCCCCTGCATCAGTCTCAGGGTTTCCTCGCCGATGATGAGGGCTGTCAGGGGCTTTTTAACCTCCTAACTGCTGCTCCCCACCGGCCCTAATCACACATTAATGACATCAGGAAGACCTCGGGGCTGGACGCGTTACTGCCTGCGCAGACAGAGTACTGATGAAGAGGGCAATTACCGACCAGCAAACAGCATAACCTCCACTGATCTGTACAGGGGTTATGGGCTATTAGTGTGCAGGTTACGCTCACAAGATACAGCAGAAGCTTAAGGAAGGATCTGGTGCTGAGTGTAATTGGGGAGGTGCGTGTGTGTCTGTGTGCATGTGTGCAATAGTGAGGAGGAGGAGGAGGAGGGACTTTTGTTCCTCTTATTAAAAAGCAGTTTTCAGTTATTTTGTCCATCTATTTCTGCATTTCCTGGATTTGTGGCCAAATTCTCACCTTTGACAAACAAGTGTGTGATTACTGATTACTATGCACAAGGAATCTAACTGTGAAGCACCTCTGAGTGGGAAAACTATTGGGAAAACTATTCATATTTCATCAAAATGTCTTTGATTTCTCCCAGACAAACACACACCCACACACCAATCCCTTCACACTGACATACACACACCCTCACGCTGCGCTCTCTCAGTCCTGTCCGTTTCCTCGCTTGGAGATGAGTGAGAGTGTTTGTATGAAATATTAACAGGCCATTTGCTCCTCTGCGCCTCTGTTTGAGAGCTGGATGTTGGCCCTGTGTCTCTGGTCCCTCTTTGAGGCCATCTGCTGGGTACGGGCACCAGGGAGGTTTCCGGGAGGGGGCCCTGTCACCCAGGCAGGCCAGCCCAGAAAGCAGCACCGCCCTGGGGATCGATACACCCGACCTGCTGGGTGACGGAGCATCAAAGCTCTCCAACCTGCCAGATCACTGTACATGCTACAAGGGCCACTGATATGTAAACGCTGCTGCTTACCATCAAGCCCTTAGGGATCCACCGCAGTCTTTGTGCCACTTCTGAGGGGCTGTTTTCAGTGCAGTTTATGTGCTATTTATGTTAGCCTTTGTAGAACAGCAGTTTGGTCACAGAGCCCTTGACAAAATGCCCAGGATCCCTTTGGAGAGGTTTCCATTTCCTTTAAAGGCTGCTTCGCATGTTTGAAAAACTACTTAGAAGATCTTTTTTTATTCTCTCTCAATTTGTATTCCGAAAAATTAAGTTCAAATTAAGAGTAACGGGGGTTGTGGGAAGCTCAAAGTCGTAGGTAACACCACCAACAACAACTGGCATTAAAATAAAAAATAATCACAAAGGCGTGTCAATAATTATTGCCACTGTGTCTTCTTCCCATACAGTAATTGTAGCATTTCATAGAGACACTTTCCTTTTATGACATCAATCAACTATGCTTTGGAGCAAGTATATTCAATCTGTCCGGATGTCTGTGTGTGTGTGTGTGTGTGTGTGTGTGTGTGTGTGTGTGTGTGTGTGTGTGTGTGTGTGTGTGTTGACATTTGATGTCCTTGTTTTGGGTAATGGATTTGTCCCTGGCAGAGAGAGGGGCTGGGCCAGAGGCGGTCTTATGAGGCCCCTGGGTTAAGGAGGCTGCATTAGCCCACTGCTAACTGATTACTGATCAGACAGCTGGTGCACACATACACACAAACACACACTCACATATCCACAGACATTTCTGCGTGCATACATGAATATATGCACACATATACATTCATGCACATGTATTCACAACTGTGCTATTACCGTAATTAAATGCTCGTGAAAGGATGAAAAGTAATTGTATGAGGCTTTAAGAAGCTCTGCCATTATTTCTTTACATAGTAAAGCTGGTAAAATCTATATTTCTGCTGCTAGTAATCATTTACTTATTTTAAAGGAATTAAATGCATTGCATGACCCAAATAAGCCCTATATAAAAGCCCCGCAGGAGAATATGATATGACATAGGACAAAGATTAGATATGTAATATAAAGAGATGGATTAGCATTAGCATTGGGGTATCATCACTATACTCATCTGCATTCCTGACCAACACTGGCCATCTCTCAGGCAGAAGAGTCTCTCTCTCTCTCTCTCTCTCTCTCTCACATACACACACACATGCGCACACACACCCCACCAGGACTTATTTTAGCCTTGTATCCTGCACGCACAGACTCTCACACTCTCTCTCAGCCACACACACACACACACACACACACACACACACACACACACGCACCACGTCTTGGCCCTTCTCTGGTTGGTCGGTGTGTGCCAGGACACCAGTGCCATGAGTGTCCATGTGTGACACTGGCAGCACCTGGGGCCTCACAATAAAAATACAGATCATCAGAGGTCTTATTCACAGACCAGCACACCGTTACCTCTCAAACACAAGAGCGGCCGGTATGATCCACTGGCCCTGATCTCCACATTCAAAAAGCATCTGGTCTGTTCGTTACTCACAGTAAAACAGTACTTGATGATTTTTACATCAAGAAATAAAGAATCAAAAATGTGTCTTAAATATAATGTTCTGTTCTGGTATGGATTGAGAACTCACAGTCAGTATTTTTGGCTTCAGCGCCAAGGATTTGAAAAACTCTTTATCCATAAAGACGGCATCCTATTACTACCTACTTTGAACTACATTAAAGAGGCTGGATAGCCAAAGCACTAAAGCCACAAATGGCTCATGGAAGTGTGACACAACGGAGAAGAATAGCTCTGATAGTGTGTTAATGGACGATTTTAGTGTCGGATTACACCCCATGGGAGCAGCTATACGGTATAGTGTATGCTCACAATAAGAAGGCTCAAAGGCACTCTTTCTAACACACACACACACATACACACACACACAGAAATATTTTTTGTAAAAAAATTGGAATATAATTTATAAAATTCAGATTGGATTTCATTTCTAAAGAGATTTAGATGTGTGTGTGTCAGGGTTTGTTTCGCAAAAGAGGGGAGGGCAAATGCTGAAACTGGGTCTGCATATATATGTGTGTGTGCATGTGTGTATGAGAGAAAGAGAGAGAGAGAGAGCGTATGTAATGGTTAAATAAGGCAGATTGAGGTGTTAACATCATTATTGCACATTTCCTCCCATGAAATAAAGCATTGTTTCCTCTCTTGCCATCACGGTGGGAATACCATAATCCCAGATTAAAAAGGATGGGTTAGCGGACACACAGCAACACACAATGAGCCTTTTGTGTTTGCGTGTGTGTGTGTGTGTATTTATGTGTGTAAAGCGTTATTGTTTACTGTACAGCTTAAACACCTGCGACAGGGGGAGAAATGTCTCATGCACGCACTTTCGCAATGTGCAGCTCTCTATTCAGCACCAACGGCATCCTCAGATACGGACACATGGTCACAAAACAGCAACACAAGTGTCATATGGCATTTTAGTTCAATGATTTGTGACAGGAAAGAGCTGAAAGTTGTTACAGTTTCCTGTCAGTGTGTATTTGTCTCATGACTTGAATATTCCTACTGGTGCATCCTAGAAATACACTGATACATGTCCAAACACTGAGCAGACTCAGTATTATTCATTATTATCCTCCATGTCCGCTCCATATGATAGAGATTTTACTTAACCGTGTCCCTTTGGGGTCTCCCACGCCGTCAGCAGGGGCTAAGTCCCCCTCTAAAACTGTCATAGTTCTTGGTCAGTCATGCAAGAGAATCCATGGGTCACAGTGCGGGCTGGAAAAAAGCAGCTCACAAGTTGCTCA
This sequence comes from Seriola dumerili, assembly GCF_002260705.1. Classification (NCBI taxonomy): domain Eukaryota; kingdom Metazoa; phylum Chordata; class Actinopteri; order Carangiformes; family Carangidae; genus Seriola; species Seriola dumerili. Next base: position 12,751,213 of record NW_019174280.1, read on the forward strand.
CTGTGACAGATGTCCTCTGGAAGATTTCTCCATCACCCCTCTCCCACTACCGCTCAGGCACCTCACTCCCCACGCCATTACACCCATCCCACCCCACCCATCCTCCCTCTCCACCTCCGTCACCCAGCCCGCCCTCCCAACTCTCTCTGTGCTTCTATAAGCTGGGAGAGAGCAGCAAGAGGTGATCCCGGCCTGCTTAACCTACTTCCCAAGACCTTGCTCTTAAAATGTGTGTGTGTGTGTGTGTGTGTGTGTGTGTGTGTGTGTGTGTGTG